>NW_028138802.1:0-121291 GCF_964270905.1 Leucopleurus acutus | reverse complement strand
CGCTTGTTGTGTGGGGGCTGCTGGCTGAATGGGAGACGATTCCCCACCACTGACCAACTTCAGAATTGTTTACAACTGGAGCAAGTGCCCTGATACGGTTTTCCTCTGAGTAACTGGTGGGTTCTGTTTTTTTTTTTTCTCTTTTTCGTTTTTGGTTCAAGGTAGATTTTATTCCTCTTTTTTGTATTTACAGATATAAGCATGGAAATAATTTATTCATATAAATACATGTATGTGAAGGGAATAATTGTTTTTTCTGTTTTATTTTTTAAATTTTATTTCTTTTTAATTTTGAATTTTATTTTATATTTTTATACAGCAGGTTCTCATTGGTTATCTATTTTATACATATAAATGTTTACATGCCAATCCCAATCTCTCAACTCCTCCCACCACCACCCCTCCAAGAGCTTTCCCCCCTTGTTGTCCATACGATTGTTGTCTACATCTGTTGCTCTATTTATGCCTTGCAAAACGGTTAATCTGTACAGTTTTTCTAGGTTCCACATATATGCATGAATATACAAGATTTGTTTTTCTCTTTCTGACTTACTTCACTCTGTAGGACAGTCTCTAGATCCATCGACGTCTCTACAAATGACCCAATTTCATTCCTTTCATGGCTTAGTAATATTCCATTTTATATATGTACCACAGCTTTATGCATTCGTCTGTCTGTGGGCATTTAGGTTGCTTCCATTACCTCGATATTGTAAATAGTGATGCAATGAACATTGCGGTGAATGTCTCTTTTTGATTTATGGTTTTGTCTGAGTATATGTCCAGTCCTGGGATTGCTGTATCATATGGTAATTCTATTATTAGTTTCTTAAGAAACTCCATATTGTTCTCCATAGTGACTGTATCAATTTATATTCCCAACAATAGTGGAAGAGTGTTCCTTTTCTCCACACCCTTTCCAGCATTTGTTGTTTGTAGATTTTCAGATGATGCCCATTCTAACAGGTGTGAGGTGATACCTCATTGTTGAGTCCATTTCGTTGAGCAACGGGTAGGTCTTGTCTATTACATATTTGGCTTATGGAACGGTATCTGTGCTAATTTCAAACTCTGGTTTTATGCAGCACCCCAACTCACCTTTCCCCTTAAGCAAGCATAAGTTGGTTTTCTAAACTTGAGACCCTGTTCTGTTTTGTAATTCAGTTCATGTGTAGCCAAGTTTACATTCCGTGCATTAGTGATACCTTATGATGTTTCTTTTTCTGTGTGACTTATTTCACTTAGAATCATCATGCCTCAATCCACTCATTATGCTGGTACAGGCCTGGTGACACAGATTTCATTGCTGAGTGGTATTCTGTTGTACATAAGTACCGCAACTTCTTTATCAATTATTTGTTCTCTGGGATATTTAACTTGTACTGTAGAAGAGGCTCCTGTAAACAGAGCCGTTGTAAATTTTGGGGTGGCTGTGTCTTTTTGATTTTAATTTCCCTAAGCTATAGGACCATAAGTGGAAATGCCCTAGATTCTGTTGCTTTGTTTTTCAGATGTATCAGGAAACACCATACACTTCTCCAGAGTGGCTGTTGGCAATGTACATCCCGCCCATAAGCATAACAAGGCTCCTTTTTCCCCATGGCCTGTCTTGCCTTTCTGGATTTTACACTTTTCTCAGTGGCCCTTTAGACCGGGGGGAAGTGACACTTCATAGTAGTTCGGATTTCCATTGCAAGCTTGCTTGGTTTGCCAAAAAGGGCGTATGTGTTTTTTCCTGAATATATTCAGGAACAAACTCATACGCCCTTTGTTGCCAAGTGCATCATTGTCGATGTTCTGCCTCTTTTCCTATGCTTTAAATGCAAATCCAGTCTACCTCCTGAAATCGGTTTCCTGCAATTCTGCCCCGCTTTCAAGTCCTCTTCGCAGCCTTACTTCAATATATTTTTGGACGTTATCTGTCATTTATAACTCTGCAGGTTTGTGAATTACAGGGCCCCTGAGCTCCTTTCTTCAACTCACTTTCTTGTGAGCTGGCCGCAAACCCGCAAGACTGCTTCAGGCCCTAATCTGCTTCTGGCAGGGCACGCTGAGCCTTTGGTTAATTCCTCTTCCTGGTGGGAAATGAGTGTTAAATATGCCCGTCCAGACACCTACCTCACTCTCAACCCCTTGGTGATGTGGGTCCTCTGGTTTGTGGCCACTTTTGCTGGGTTCCTCACCTTTCAATGATGTGGCCCCACTAGTGTGAGGACACTCCTGCTTGGTTCTCATCCACGTGGTTATGTGGACCCCCTGGTGAGAGTCTGTTCCTGGCTTTGTTCCTCACCCACCTGTGAGGGAGACCCTCTGCTGATAGGTCACTCCTGCATGGCTGGCACACATTGCCTTGGTGAAGTCAGCCGTGTGGTGGCAGTTGGAGCGTGCTGGGAATCTCTTCCCCCGGTGATGAGGGTCCTCTTGCGTCAGGCCCTAACTGCTGGGCTCACCAACTTTTCTTAGGGAGCCCAGTGATGCTTTGGCACTCCTCTTAGGATCCCATCTCCATGGGGATGTGGGCCTTCTGCTCTGAGGTCCCAACGGCTGGGTTGTTCACATTTTCATGATGTGGGCTCTCTGGTGTTAGTTCACAGAAGCCTGGATCCCATAGCCTCTGTGCTCTTGGCTGCCTGCTGGGAGGTTCCAACTGCTGGATTCCTCACTTTTTTAATTTTTTGGGCCCTCTGTTGTGAGGATCCTCCTGCCTGCCTCACTCCCAGCCCCTTCGTGATGTGTGTCGTCTGGTTTGAGGCCACATGTGCTGGGTTCCTCACCTTTCGATGATGTGGGACCAATGGTCTTAGGAGACTCCTGCCTGGTTCACATCCCCTTGGTGATGTGGGCCCTCTGTTGAGAGTCTGATCCCGGCTGGGTTCCTCACCCATCTGTGAGGTAGGCCGTCTGATGTGAGGTCACTCTTGCCTGGCTTGCTCACCTCGCCTTGTGGACATGAGCCCTCTGGTGGCACTTGGAGCCTGCTGGGAGCCTCCTCTCCTCGGTGATGAGGGCCCTCTGGCATCAGGCCCTAACTGCTGGGCTCCCTACATTTTGTGATGTGCGCCCAGTGGTGCGAGGACACTCCAGCCAGGTTCACATCCCCATTGGGGTGTGGGCCTTCTGCTCTGAGGTCCCAAAGCCTGGGTTGCTCACAGTTTCATGATGTGGGCTCTCTGCTGTTAGTTCACTCCTGCCTGCATCCCATAGCTTCTGTGCTCTGTGCCGCCTGCTGGGAGGTTCCAACTGCTGGATTCCTCACCTTTCTTATTCTTTGGGCCCTCTGTTTTTAGGCTACTCCTGCCTGCCTCACTCCCATTCCCTTTGTGATATGTGTCCTCTGATTTGAGGCCACATGTGCTGGGTTCCGCACCTTTCGATGATGTGACCCCACTGGAGGGAAGACAGTCCTGACTGGTTCCCATCCCCTTGCTGATGTGGGCCCTCAGGTGAGAGTCTGATCCTGGCTGGGTTCCTCACCCTTCTGTGAGGTGGGCCCTCTGCTGTGAGGTCAATCATGCCTGTCTGGCACACGTCACCTTGGCGACGTGGGCCCTCTGGTGGCAGTTGGAGTGTGCTGGGATCCTCCTCCCCTCGGTGATGAGGGCCCTCTTGCCTTAGGCCATAACTGCTGGGCTCCCCACATTTTCTGATGTGCGCCAAGTGAGTGAGGAGACTCTTGCCAGGTTCCCATCCCCATGGCGATATGGGCCTTCTGCTCTGAGGTCAAAACGGCTGGCTTGCTCACAGTACCATGATGTGGGCCCTCTGCTGTGAGTTCACTCCGGCAAGGATCCCTTATCATCGGTGCTCTGAGCCGCCTGCTGGGAGGTTCCAACTGCTGGATTCCTCAACTTTTTTATTCTATGTGCCCTCTGTTGTGAGGCTCCTCCTGCCTGCCTCACTGCCAGCCCCTTGGTGATGACTGTCCTATGGCTTGAGGCCACATGTGCTGCGTTCCTCACCTTTCGATGATGTGACCCCACTCGTGTGAGGACACTCCTGCCTGGTTCCCATCCCCTTGGTGAGGTGGGCCCTCTGGCGAGAGTCTAATCCTGGCTGGGTTCCTCAACGTTCTGTGAGGTAGGCCCTCTGCTGTGAGGTCACTCCTGCCTGGCTGGCACACGTCACCTTGGAGACGTGAGCCCTCTGGTGGCAGTTGGAGCGTGCAGGGCGCCTCCTCCTCTCGGTGATGACGGCCCTCTGGCGTCAGGCCCTAAATGGTGGGCTCCCCACATTTTCTGATGTGCGCCCAGTGGTGCGAGGACACTCCAGCCAGGTTCCCATTCCCATGGGGATGTGGTCCTTCTGCGCTGAGGTCTCAACTCCTGGGTTGCTCACAGTTTTGTGATGTGGGCCCTCTGCTGTGAGTTCACTGTGGCCTGGATCCCATAGCCTCGGTGTTCTGGGCCGCCTGCTGGAAGGTCTAAATGCTGGAATCCTCACGTTTTTTATATTATGTGCCCTGTGTTGTGAGGCTACTCCTGCCTGCCTCACTCCAAGGCCCTTGGTGATGTGGGTCCTCTGGTTTGAGGACACATGTGCTGGGTTCCTCACCTTAAGATGATGAGGCCCCACTGGTGTGAGGATAATCCTGACTGGGTCCCATCCCCTTTGTGATGTGGGCCCTCTGGTGAGAGTCTGATCCTGGCTGGGTTCCTCACCCATCTGTGAGGTGGGCCCTCTACTATCAGGTAACTCTTGCCTGGGTTGCTCACCTCGCCTTGTTGACATGAGCCCTCTGGTGGCAATTGGACCCTGCTGGGAGCCTCCTCAGCTCTGTGATGAGGGCCCTCTGACGTCAGGCCCTAACTGCTGGGCTCCCCAACTTTTCTTAGTGAGCCCAGTGTTGCTCAAGCACTCCTCTTAGGTTCCCATCCCCATGGGGATGTGGGCCTTCTGCTCTGAGGTTCCAACGGCTGGGTTGATCACAATTTCATGATGTGGGCTCTCTGGTGTTAGTTCACTGTGGCCTGGATCCCATAGCCTCTGTGGTCTTGGCTGCCTGCTGGGAGGTTCCAACTGCTCGATTCCTCAACTTTTGTATTCTATGGGTCCTGTGTTGTGATGCTCCTCCTGCCTGCCTCACTCGCAACCCCTTCGTGATGTGGGTCTTCTGGTTTGAGGCCACATGTGCTGGGTTAGGCAACTTTCAATGATGTGGCCCCACTGGTGTGAGGACACTCCTGCCTGGTTCCCATCCCCTTGGTGATGTGGGCCTTCTGGTGACAGTCTTATCCTGGCTGAGTTCCTCACTCTTCTGTGAGGTAGGCCCTCTGCTGTGAGGTCAATCCTGCCTGACTTGCACACATCACCTTGGCGACGTGGGCCCTCTGTTGGCACATGGAACCTGCTGGGAGCCTCCTGCCCTCGGTGATGATGGCCCTCTAGCATCAGGCTCTAACTGCTGGGCTCCCCACGTTTTCTGATGTGAGCCCAGTGATGCCAGGACACTCCTGTCAGGTTCCCATCCCCATGGGGATGTGGGCTTTCTGCTCTGAGGTCCCAATGCCTGGGTTGCTCACAGTTTCATGATGTGGGCTCTCTGGTGTTAGTTAACTCCTGCCTGCATCCCATAGCTTCTGTGCTCTCGGCCGCCTGCTGGGAGGTTCCAAATGCTGGATTCCTCACTTTTTTTATTCTTTGGGCCCTCTGTTTTTAGGCTACTCCTACCTGCCTCACTCCCATCCCCTTTGTGATGTATGTCCTCTGATATGAGGCCACATGTGCTGGGTTCCTCACCTTTCGATGATGTGGTCCCACTGGTGGGAGGACAGTCCTGACTGGTTCCCATCCCCTTGGTGTTGTGGGCCCTCTGGTGAGAGTCTCATCCTGCCTCGGTTCCTCACCCTTCTGTGAGATAGGCCCTCTGCTGTGAGGTCACTACTGCCTGGCTGGTGCATGCCACCTTGTAGACGTGGGCCCTCTGTTGGCAGTTGGAACCTGCTGGGAGTCTCCTCCCCTCAGTTATGAGGGCCCCCTGGCATCAGGCCCTAACTGCTGGGCTCCTAACATTTTCTGATATGTGCTAAGTGGTGCAAAGCCACTCCTGCCAGGTTCCCATCCCAATGGGGATGTGGGCCTTCTGTTCTGAGGTCCCAACAGCTGGGCTGCTCACAGGTTCATGATGTGGGCCCTCTGCTGTGAGTTCACTGCGGCCTGGATCCCATAGCCTCGGTGCTCTGGGCCACTTGCTGGGAGGTTCCAACTGCTGGATTCCTCAACTTTTATATTCTATGGACCCTGTGTTGTGAGGCCAGTCCTGCCAGCCTCATTCCGAACCCCTTGGTGATGTGGTTCCTCTGGTTTGAGGACACATGTGCTGGGATCCTCACCTTTCGATGATGTTGTCCCACTGGTGTGGGGACACTCCTGCCTGGTTCCCATCCCCTTGGTGATGTGGGCCCTCTGGTGAGAGTCTGATCCTGGCTGTGTTCCTCACCCTTCTGTGAGGTGGGCCCTCTGCTGTGAGGTCACTCCTGCCAGGCTGGCACACATCGCCTTGGCGACGTTGGCCCTCTGGTGGCAGCTGGAGCCTGCTGGGAGCCTCCTACTCTCGGTGATGAGTGCCCTCTAGCGTCAGGCCCTAACTTCTGAGCACCCCACGTTTTCTGATGTGAGCCCAGTGATGCCAGGACACTCCTGTCATGTTCCCATCACCATGGGGATGTGGGCCTTCTGCTCTGAGGTCCCAATGTCTGGGTTGCTCACAGTTTCATGATGTGGGCTGTCTGGTGTTAGTTCACTCTGGCCTGGTTCCTCTAGCCTCTGTGCTCTGGGCCGCCTGCTGGGAGGTTCCAACTGCTGGATTCCTCACCTTTCTTATTTTTGGGCCCTCTGTTATGAGGCTCCTCCTGCCTGCCTCACTCCCAGCCCCTTGGTGATGGGTGTCCTATGGTTTGAAGCCACATGTTCTGGGTTCCTCACCTTTAGATGATGTGGCCCTACTCATGTGAGGACACTCCTGCCTGGTTCCAATCCATTTGGTGATGTGGGCCCTCTGGTGCGAGTCTGATCCTGACTGGGTTCGTCACACTTCTCTGAGGTGGACCCTCTGCTGTGAGGTCATTCGTGCCTGGTTGGCACACATCGCCTTGGCGACGTCAGCCCTCTGGTGGCAGTTGGAGCCTGCTGGGAGCCTCCTTCCCTTGGTGATGAGGGTCCTCTGGCGCCAGGCCCTAACTGCTGGTCGCCCAAAATTTTCTGATACGTTCTCAGTGGTGCGAGGACACTCCTACCAGAATTCCATCCCCATGGGGATGTGGGCCTCCTGCTCTGAGGTCCCAATGGCTGGGTTGCTCAGTTTCATGACATGGGCCCTCTTCTGTGAGTTCACTGTGGCCTGGATCCCATAGCCTCGGTGCTCTGGGCCGCCTGCTGGGAGGTTCCAACTGCTGGATTCCTCACTTTTTTATTCTATGTGCCCAGTGTTGTGAGGCTACTCCTGCCTGCCTCACTCCGAGGTCCTTGGTGATGTGGGTCCTCTGGTTTGAGGACACATGTGCTGAGTACCTCAGCTTTCGATGATGTGGCCCCACTGATGTGAAGACACTCCTGCCTGGTTCCCATCCCCTTGGTGATGTGGGCCCTCTGGTGAGAGTCTGATGTTGGCTGGGTTTCTCACCCTTCTGTGAGGTGGGACCTCTGCTGTGAGGTAACTCCTGCCTGGCATGCTAACGTTGCCTTGGCAATGTGAGCCCTCAGGTGGCAGTTGGAGCCTGCTGGGAATCTCCTCCCCTCAGTTATGAGAGCTCTGGATAAAACACATATGCCCTTTTTTGCCAAGTGCATTATTTTCCAAGTTCTGTCTCTTTTCCTATGCTTTAAGAGCTACTCCCGTGTACGTTTTGAAATCAATTTCCAGCAATTCTGCCCTGCATTCAAGTCCTCTTCGCAGCCTTACTTCAGCATAATTTTGGATGATAGCTGTCATTTATAACTCCGAAGGTTTCTGAATTACAGTGCCCCTGAGCTCCTTTCTTCAACTCGCTTTCTTGTGAGCTGGCCGCAACACCGCAGGATCTCCTCAGGCCCTAATTTAGTTCCAGCATGGCACGCGGAGCCTTTGGTTAATTCCTCTTCCTGGTGGGAAATGAGAGTTAAATTTGCCCGTCCGGACACCTCCACCTAGTCTCTCATTGGTTCTCCCTATTCCTGTTCATTTTCCACAGAAATTGCAAACTGGGCCAAACAGGAGGTTAAAGGCACTGACTCTCCAAGTGGGGAGAGTGTTAGTAAAGCGTCTGGAATGTTGCAACCGAGTACCAGGGGACGAAAACTGAGACACATTTGAACACGTTTCCCGATCACACGGTGGATCATACTCTGGGTTCCACATGCATGTTTTAGCTGAAGGAAGAATCCCTTAAACAGGGAGAGTTCAGACCCATGGAATGGGTACCATGCAATATGACTTCAAAGGGTCTGCATTTGCTCACCGAACCTCACCAATCCTATCACTGCTGCGTTTATGCCGCTGTACACACGCTTGATTCTCTTTCGGAGACATATAAATCCATAGGTTTTAAGATTCTTACTAGTCAGGTAGATTCTTAGGCGTTTAATATGGAGTGTTGAGTCCACTTCGTTGAGCAAGGAGTAGCTCTTGTCTATTACATATTTGGCTTATGGAACGGTATCTGTGCTCATTTCAATCTCTGGTTTTATGCAGCACCCCAACTCACCCGTCCCCTGAAGCAAGCATAAGTTGGTTTTGTACATTTGACACCCTGTTCTGTTTTGTAATTCAGTTCTTGTGTAGCCAAGTTTACATTCCGTGTATTAGTGATATCTTATGATGTTTCTTTTTCTGTGTGACTAATTTCACTTAGAATCATCGTACCTGAATCCACTCATTATGCTGCTACGGGCCTGATGACATAGATTTCATTGCTGAGTGATATTGCATTGTACGTAAGTACCACAATTTCTTTATCCATTTTTCGCTCTCTGTGATATTGAACTTGTACTATAAACGAGGTTCTTGTAAACAGAGCCGTCCCAAACTTTGGGGTGGCTGTGTCTTTTTGATTTTAATTTCCCTAAGCTATAGGACCATAAGTGGAAGTGCCCTAGGCTCTGTTGCTTTGTTTTTTGGATGTTTCAGGAAACACCATACACTTCTCCAGAGTGGCTGCTGGCAATTTACATCCCGCCCATCAGCATAACAAGGCTCCCAGTTCTCAATGGCCTGTCCTGCCTTTCTGGATTTTACACTTTTTTCAGATGGCCCTTTTGACCCGGGGACAGTGAGACTTCATTGTAGTGCAGATTTCCTTTGCAAGCTTGCTTGGTTGGCCAAAAAGGGCGTATGCGTTTTTCCCTGAGGAAAAAACGCATACGCCCTTTTTGGCCAAGTGTATCATTGTGGACGTTCTGCCTCTTTTCCTATGCTTTACATGCAATTCCAGTCTACCTCCTGAAATCGGTTTCCTGCAATTCTGCCCCGCTTTCAACTCCTCTTGGCAGCCTTACTTCAATATATTTTTGGAAGATAGCTGTCATTTATAACTCTGCAGGTTTGTGAATTACAGTGCCCCTGAGCTCCTTTCTTCAACTCGCTTTCTTGTGAGCTGGCCGCAACACCGCAGGATTGCTTCAGGCCCTAGTTTGGTTCCGGCACGGCATGCTGAGCCTTTGGTTAATTCCTCTTACTGGTGGGAAATGAGAGTTAAATTTGCCCGTCCAGACACCTCCACCTAGTCTCTGATTGGTTCTCCCTATTCCTGTTCATTTTCCACAGAAATTGCAAACTGGGCCATACAGGAGGTTAAAGGCACTGACTCTCCAAGTGGGGAGAGTGTTAGTAAAGCGTCTGGAATGTTGCACCCGAGTACCAGGGGACGAAAACTGAGACACATTTGAACACGTTTCCTGATCACACGGTGGATCATACTCTGGGTTCCACATGCATGTTTTAGCTGAAGGAAGAATCCCTTAAACCTGGAGAGTTGAGACCCATGGAATGGGTACCATGCAATATGACTTGAAAGGGTCTGCATTTGCTCACCGAACCTCACCAATCCTATCACTGCTGCGTTTATGCCCCTGTACACACGCTTGATTCTCTTTCGGAGACATATAAATCTATAGGTTTTAAGATTCTTACTAGACAGGTAGATTCTTACTAGTCAGGTATATTCCTAGGCGTTTATTATAGGGTGTTGAGTCCACTTCGTTGAGCAAGGAGTACCTTTTGTCTATTAAATTTTTGGCTTATGGAACAGTATCTGTGCCAATTTCAATCTCTGGTTTCATGCAGCACCCCATATCGGCTTTCCCCTTAAGCAAGCATAAGTTGGTTTTCTACATTTTTGACCCTGTTCTGTTTTGTAATTCAGTTCCTGTGTAGCCAAGTTTACATTCCGTGTAGTAGTGATATCTTATGATGTTTCTTTTTCTGTGTGACTAATTTCACTTAGAATCATCGTACCTGAATCCACTCATTATGCTGCTCCGTGCCTGATGACATAGATTTCATTGCTGAGTGATATTGCATTGTACGTAAGTACCACAACTTCTTTATCCATTTTTCGCTTTTTGCGATATTGAACTTGTACCGTAAACGAGGTTCTTGTAAACAGAGCCATCCCAAACTTTGGGGTGGCTGTGTCTTTTTGATTTTAATTTCCCTAAGCTATAGGACCATAAGTGGAAGTGCCCTAGGTTCTGTTGCTTAGTTTTTTGGATGTTTCAGGAAACACCATACACTTCTCCAGAGTGGCTGTTGGCCATTTACATCTCGCCCATCAGCATAACAAGGCTCCCAGTTCTCCATGGCCTGTCCTGCCTTTCTGGATTTTACACTTTTTTCAGAAGGCCCTTTGACCAGGGGGCAGTGAGACTTCATTGTAGTGCAGATTTCCTTTGCGAGCTTGCTTGGTTGGCCAGAAAGGGCGTATGCGTTTCTTCCTGAATATATTCAGGAAAGAACGCATACGCCCTTTTTGGCCAAGTGCATCATTGTCGACGTTCTGAGTCTTTTCATATGTTTTCAGTGCAATTCCAGTCTACCTCCTGAAATCGGTTTCCTGCAGTTCTGCCTTGCTCTCAGTTCCTCTTCATAGCCTTACCTCAATATACGTTTGGAAAATAGTTGGCCTTTATAACTCTGCAGGTTTTACAATTGCAGTGGCCCTTAGCTCCATTTTTCAGCTCTTATTTTTGTGATCTTGCCTCATATCCACAGGATTTCTTCAGGCCCTATTCTTCTGGGGCGCCTTGCTCTGCCTTTGGTTAATTCTTCTTCCTGATGTGAAATTAGAGTGACATGTGCCCATTGAAACCGCTACAGCTATTTTCTCACTGGTTCCCCCTATTCCCATTCATCCTCCGCACTAACTGCAGACTGTGCGATACCGGAACTTAAAGGCATTGACTCTCCATGTGGAGATGTTGTTAGTAAAGTGGCTGGAATGTTGATCCGGAGCCCCAGGAGAGGAAAATGAGGTGCATTTTAGAAACCTTTCCCGATCATATGGTATACCATCTGCTGGATTTCCCATGCATGGTTTAGCTGTAGGAAGATTCCCTTCAACTTGGAGTGTTGGGACCCTTGGAATAAGTAGCATGAAGTATTGCATTAAACTTTCGGCAGTTGCTCACCAAAGCTCTCCAATCCTTTCAGCCCCAAGTGTCCAGCCTTATGTCTTATCCAGCTGTGGGTTTATATGTGGTCATTCCAGGTTGCATCACAGCCCCTGAGCGAATTTTGTAAGAATTTTTCTCTCTTTCATTGTTTCTGCGTTTTGGTTTTAAAATTTATTTCTATAATGGGGTTTAGCTCATTTTCACTGCTGTGTTTGTGCCGCTCTGCGCACACTTGATTCCCTTATGGAGATATATCAATACATGGGTTTTAAGATTCTTATTACTCAGATATATTTCTCTGTGGTGTATAGGGTGTGTTGAGGCCAGTTCATTGAGCAAGGTGTAGATCTTGTCTGATACCTATTTGGTTTATTGAACGGTATCTGTGCTAATTTCAAACTCTGGTTTTATGCATCACCCCACCTCTCCTTTCCCCTTAAGCTGACATAAGTGTGTTTTCTAAATGTGAGACACTGTTCTGTTTTGTCATTCATTTTTTGTGCAGCCATATTTATCCTCCCTCTATAAGTGATATCTTATGATATGTTTCTTTTTCTGTTTGACTTATTTCAAGTAGTATTATCGGACCTCAATCCACTCTTTATCCTTCTACTAGCCTTATTACATTGATTTCATGGTGAAGAGATATTCCATTGTACATAAGTACCACATTTTCTTTATCCATTGTTCTCTTTCCTGGGATATTTAAGGTGTACTGAAGTTGAGGTTCTTGTAAACAGAGTAGCCCTAAACTGTGGTGTGCTTGTGTCTTGTTGATTTTTAGACTTCCCTAGATATACTCCCGTGATTGGAAGTGCCCTATGCTCTGTCGCTCTGTTTTTTAGATGATTTAGGAACCACCATACACTTCTCCAGAGTGGCTCTCGGCAGTTCACACACTGTCCATCAGCGTATAAAGGCTCCCTGTTCTCCATGGCCTGTCCTGCATTTCTGGTTTTTACAATTTTTTCGGATGGCCCTTTTGACCGGTGGGAAATGAGACTTCTTTGTTGTGCACATTTGCATTGCTTGCTTGCTTGGTTGCCCATAAAGTGCGTATGCGTTTTTTCCTGGATATATTCAGGAAATAACACATACTCCCTTTTGGGCCAACTGCATCATTGTCGAAATTCTGCCGCTTTTCATGTGCTTTAAAGGCGAGTCCAATCTATCTCTTGAAATCTGTTTCTTGCAATTCTGTCTTGCATTCAGATCCTCTTCTTTGCCTTACCTCAACATATTTTTGGACGTTAGTTTTCATTTATAACTCTGCAGGTTTGTGAATTGCAGTGACCCTGAGCTCCATTTTTTAAGTTGCTCTTTTGTGAGCTGGCCTCAAAACTGCAGGATTGCTTCAGGCCCTATTTTGGCTCCGGTGAGGCGGGCTGAGCCTTTTTTTAATTCTTATTCTTAATGGGAAATTAGAGTGACATGTGCCCATCCAAACCCCTACAACTATTCTCTCATTGTTTCCCCCTGTTCCCGTTCATCCTCCTCACAATTTGCAAAATGTGTGAAACAGAAGTTTAAATGTGCTGATTCTCTAAGTGGGGAGATTCTAAGTAACGTGGCTGGAATGATGAACAGGAGCACCAGGAGAGGATAAATGAAGTGCATTTTAGACACATCTCCCGATCACATGGTGTACAGTCCTCTGGGTTTTCCATGCATGTTTTAGCTGTAGGAAGATTCCTTGAACCTGCAGGTTTGGGACCCATTGAATGGGTACCAGGTAGTATTACTTTAAAGGGTGTGCATTTCCTCACCCAACCCCACATTTCTCTTAGTGCGAACAGTTTCCAGCCTTATGTCTCATCCTGCTGTGGGTCTAGATGTGTTCAATCCATGTTGCATCACTGTCCCTGAGGAAAAGTTGTAAGAGGTTTTCTCTGTCTCTCTGTCGTTTATTTTTTTCAATTTATTACTATGTTGTTTACAGCTGATTTTCAAAGCTCTGTTTCTTGCTGCTGTACATCTACTTGATTCACGTACAGAGAGACATCAATAATTTCTTTTTCAGATTCTTACCAGTCATAGATATTCTTTTCCGGTGACTTGAGTGTGCTGAGTGCAGTTCTTTTAGTTACCGTGTAGGCCTTGTTGATTATCAGTTTGGTATTTGGAATGGTATCTTTGCTAATTTCAACCTCCTGGATGATGCCTCACCCCTCCCCACCTTTCCCGTTTAGCAGCCTTACACGTGTTTTCTACATATTTATGTCACTTAGAATGATCATACGTAACTCCTCCGGAGTTGTTACAACTGGCCATATTTCATTGATTTCCAGGCTGAGTAATATTCCACTCTACATAAGTACCACATCTCTATCCATTTTTTCCCTCCAGAGACATTTAAGTTATATCCTAGTCGAGGATCTTTTAAACAGAGAGGCAGTAAACATTGGGGTGCCTGTGTCCTCTCGATTTTTGTTTTTCCCAAGATATACGCCCATGAGTGCAAGTGCCCTATGCTCTGTAGCTCATTTTTTAGATGCTTTAGTAAACACAATACAGTTCTCCAGAATGGCCGTTGGCAATATACATTTCCACTATAAGCCTCACAGGGCTCCCTCCTCTCCTTGCCCTGTCCTGCATTTCTGGCGTTTACATTTTATGAGGATGGCTCTTCTGACTGATGCGAAGTGATATCTTTTGTAGTATTGATTTCCAGTGCCCACCTGTTTGGTTGGCTAAAAAAGTGTGTGCCCTTTTCTTGAATATATACAGAAAAAAACGCATACAGCCTTTTTGGCCAACTGCAATGTCGGCAATGTTCAGCCCCTTTTCTTGTGCTTAATGGCGAGTCCTTTCTACCTCCTCAAATCCCTTTCCTGCCATTCTCCCTTGCTTGCCAATCCTTTTCTCTGACTTTCCTCAAGACATTTTTCAGTGATAGATATTTTCAACTCTGCAGTTTCGTGAATTTTACTGCCCCTGAGTTCCATTGTTCAACTTGTGTTTATGGGAACTGGCCACAAAGCAGTGGGATTTCCTCAAGCCCTATACTGTTTCCATGGGCAACCCTAGCCTTTGGTCAATTCATCTTCCTGATTGGAAATTAGAGTGACATGTGCCTGTCTGAACACCTAGGACTTGTCTCTCATTGTTCCTCATCCTTCCGCTTCATCCTCTGGACAAATTCCAAACTGTACGCAACAGGATGTTGACAGTGTTGACATCTCCAAGTGGGGAGACTGTTAGTAAAGACGCTGGAGGGGTGAACCCGAGCACCAGGAGATGAGGAGATGAGATGCCTTTTCCAAACTCTTCCCGATCAGACGGTATACCATCCTCTGGATGTGACAGACATGTTTTAGCAGTAGGAAGAGTCCCATTCATGTAAGGAGAACACCAGGGCTTTTTCAAAATCAGTGTCTCCCCGAAACCCAAACTGGGGAGTTTTTTAAGCTACGGCTACACATATGTTCATTAAGGGCCTTGGGAAGTAGGCAGAGTCCAAACTTTAGATGACTGAAGTCTTCAGGGTCAGAAGCACTCACCACCGGCTTCCCTTAGGTTACACTTTAACTGTCATTGATAGATGATGTCAATAAAAATATCTATTCTTTTTCCGATTATTTCCCCTTATAGGTTATTGCACAATATTGAGTGTAGTTCCCTGTGCTATACAGTAGTTCCTTGTTGATGATCTATTTTATACATAGCAGTGTGTATGTGTTAATTCCAAACTGTTAATTTATCCCTCCTCCCACCTTTCCCCTTTGGTAATAATAAATTATAAGATTTTATACTTCTCAGAAATGGGGGAGCTGAAAGAGAGGTATCATTTTCAATGGAAAAGCATTTAAAACAAGATTGAAGCTTTAACCAAGATTATTAGATGTACATCCTTGGAAAGAAATCACTTCATTTCTCTAATATTGACCTGACAAATAGGACAAACCTTCTCACTGAACTTGCTTATAATAAAGTGATGGAAATATCAAATGGAAGTGTTAGAAACATCTTATTTTACCCGAGCCTTATAAACTGTTCTATGTTAACTACAGTTTGGCTCACACATCTGTTCATTGAAGTTACAATAGTCTCAATTTCTGTTACTGATCCTCCAGAGTGGACCCCAACAAGGGTCCCCCTGCCCAGTGTCATTGGGGCCAACAGATCGAGACTGAGTTTGGTTCCCAAGCAAAGGAAACTTTATATTTTCATCAGAGAATGGAGAGGTGAGAGCATGCACTACCCCGTGGGCTGTGGGCTGGGCTGCTGTGTAGAGATCCTGTCAGAGTCAGTGGGAGGGAGGGGGCGGAGCTCTCAAGGGCCGGGTTGGCTGCAGCTCAGGCTCTATATCTCGGAGTCTGCACTGGGCCCCAGGAGCTGAGGTGTCGACCCAGCCATTCTGCACCAGGAAATCTGGTCTGAAGTGCCGGGTGTGGAACCTCTGCATGCGGGACCCTAGGAGCACGTGAAATTAGACAAAGCACAAAGGATAAAAAAGGTCAGACTTGACTTTATTGCCCAGATTCTATTTTTATCTCCCAGGGATTTTTAATGGGCTTTGCTGGGGACAAACCCCTCCTCTGCCTTTTGTCCCGTTCCTCACTCTTGGAGTGCTGAGGGTGCAGACCCTTCTTCTGTAACTGCTGAGTGCTGAGTTGGGAGCCCTCATACCAGGGGACGAGGGTCAGAACTTCTCCCCAGCAGCCTCCAGGTGACGTTGATTGGCCCCAGGACCCCTGCCTCCCTGCTCGTCCGCCTGAGCACCAGCATTGGAAGTGTTATAGATTCTAATGACCTTTAAGGGTCCAGGAAAGAGATGTGCAGAGACGCTGTGGGGGCCGGTTTCACCCCACCCCACATTTGTTCGGCCACCTTAGGCTGACCGTTTCTGCCAGCCTAGATGCTCTGACCAGTAGTCTGCTCTTTCTTCAATTAGGCCCCTGAATTAACATAAAAACAGCACCAGGTGTCAGAGCCCTGCCCGCTCAACTCCCAGACAGTCCAGGGTCAGTGGTGATCAAGGACCATGATGGCCACTGAGTCAACAGCCTTTTGAAGTAAACAGGAGTCCAGCCGGTCTTATTGGCCACCATCATCACGGTGTCTGTAGGCTTTTCTATGGTGACAGTGTGATATACGGTTCCCCCGCCAAGATTATTAGCTCCCCTCCGGGTGCAGGAAGTCCTGCAAGCAGTAGTCTACTCCTTCGGGACACACTATTGTTGTTTTATGAGAGAAACTCCAGGTCAAGTGATGTTCACATGAGTCGTCATGGTGCCCTGTTGCCTCCGGTTATCTCTCTGGATGTTGGAGTTGGAGGGCCTCCTCACTCGAGGTCGGTGTGCCCACGGAGCGAACCCTGCAACTTCAGGGCATGGTTGGTGATTAGGATCACCACGTGGGGTCCTTTTCCCTTAGGAGGGAGGTGGCCTTTTGGGCTGCTGATTTCCAGGTTTTTAGATACCGCCAGTATCTTGGCCAGATGTGGCAGTGGGCCAAGCCCCTTGGTGACTGTAGTTTATCCTACCTGGATGGCATTCTTGCGTTGTTCCATTTCAAGTGGTCCCAGTTTTTGCACTAATTCTCCAATGGCGATTCACCTTTCACCGGGAATGGAAAGGTCAAAGGGTTTAGCTCAATTAGGGAGTTCCAGGGCAAGGGTCTGAATTGACTGCTCTTTCCATTCTTGAAAGGCCACTTCTGGATTCTGTTCAAAAGGATCATCATCTTTTCCTTTCAGTGTTTCATATAGAGGCCCAGCTAGTAGACTGTAGTTAGGGATCCAGAAGCAGCAAACCCTGGCCTCCCCAGGAACCCCTAAGCTGTCTTCTAGTTTTAGAAAGGGGTAAGGCTGCAAATGGTTTCTTCCCTTTCCTGGGATGGGCTTCTCTGACCTTGTGTGAGAATGAAGCCCAGGCAGGTCACCGCAGTCTGTGATATTTGAGCTTTTTCTTGGACAACTTCTATCCTTTATTGGCTTGGTAGTTCAGAGGCCTCCTTAGTAGGGCTGGCGATCAGAATGTCGTCTGCATATTGAAGGAGGGTTTCCTTTTCCAGAGGTAGAACTTTTCGGTCGTTAGCTAAGCTTTCCCCAAAGATGGTGTGGGAATTTTTGAACCCTTGGGGCAAGACGGCCCGGAAGTATTGTTTTAGTTGTATGTTGAGTCCTGCCACTCACAAGCCAAAATTTCTTGTGACTCTGGGACTAATGGAATACAAAAGAAGGCATCATTGAAGACTAATACAGAATACCATGTCCTGGTGGTTGGTAGAATGACCAGCAGGGTGTAGGAATCAGGAGCAACTGGAGGTATATCCTCGGTGGCTTCACTGACTGTCCTGACATCCTTTACCAGGTCCCCAGCAGCCCATGGGGCTCTCGTGGTCAGGCCAATCCCAGGATATGGAGCTCTCCTGGGCAGGTACCCCACCCCCAACCCAGCCCACGGGGCTCTCATGGTCAGGCCCCTCCCAGGATACAGAGCTACCCTTGCAGGTACCGTGGCAGGGCTGGGCACACAGGAACCGTGCACATAGCCCTCATTGAAGAGCACCCCCAGCTCACCTGTCGCTCAGAGCTGACACAGAGCACCTCAGAGCAGGACTTGAACTAACAAACAGCAGCTCCGACAGGTCTGTGACCCTGGGCATCACTCTGTGTGGCCTCCCTCCACCTGGTCTTCCAGAGACTTCCACTGCACCCAGGGCACCAGGCCTCTGTCTCCAACCACCACCCACCCCTCCTCTCCCTGACTCCTGGGTTCCTCTCATTAGGAGAGGGTTTTCTTGAAGTTGTCTCCCACTCATGGGCCAGATAAAATGATTAGAAAACAAGCCAAAGCTGCAGCCCCTTGTCTATCCTGACTCTCAGGAGCCCACACCTGTTCCTTGGACCTGGCCGGTTCAGCAAGTTCCATTTTCTGCAACTGTGAGCCCCTGAGGGGTGATGATTGGCTACCTGGGCAGCCTTACCATGCTGGCCAGCCCTCCCCAGGTGTGCCTGGGTTGAGATCAATATAAATACCACTCCAGGCAGCAAAAGCCCCTGCAGCTGTGCCTGACGCCATTTTCTCTGCCCTGTCAGCAGTCTCGGGGCTGGGCTGGTGGGAGGGAGTGAGAGGCCACGGCTTTGTGGGTGGCCCAGTGTGAGTGGGGCTCTGCTGGACTTTCTGCAGCAGATGCCAGGCTGCCACCTGCTAAAGAAGAGGATGTGTCACCCATACCTGCTGCTGGAATTTCTCCCTGGGCAGAGGTGAGGAAGGAAAAAAGCAGTGGGGGCAGGGACAGGACGGGTATCTCAGGCAGGGAAATGGAAATCTTCCAGAAGAGCACCCAGGGCCAGGACCATCCTGGCTGGCCTGCAGGCACCAAGTCAGCTGGCATGCTGTCACTCGTGTGGCTCCATGGCCCTTCCTCTAGGCTTTCAAGTCCTTGTATATATTCAGGTGTTTTACCTGGGAAGGGTGGGAACAGTTCAGCAGCAAGTGGCCTGGGGCTCAGCTCACGTTTACTCACAGATGCCTCGGCACGGTGCCCCAGCTTTGCAATGAGGACGCTTGTTGTGTGGGGGCTGCTGGCTGAATGGGAGACGATTCCCCACCACTGACCAACTTCAGAATTGTTTACAACTGGAGCAAGTGCCCTGATACGGTTTTCCTCTGAGTAACTGGTGGGTTCTGTTTTTTTTTTTTTCTCTTTTTCGTTTTTGGTTCAAGGTAGATTTTATTCCTCTTTTTTGTATTTACAGATATAAGCATGGAAATAATTTATTCATATAAATACATGTATGTGAAGGGAATAATTGTTTTTTCTGTTTTATTTTTTAAATTTTATTTCTTTTTAATTTTGAATTTTATTTTATATTTTTATACAGCAGGTTCTCATTGGTTATCTATTTTATACATATAAATGTTTACATGCCAATCCCAATCTCTCAACTCCTCCCACCACCACCCCTCCAAGAGCTTTCCCCCCTTGTTGTCCATACGATTGTTGTCTACATCTGTTGCTCTATTTATGCCTTGCAAAACGGTTAATCTGTACAGTTTTTCTAGGTTCCACATATATGCATGAATATACAAGATTTGTTTTTCTCTTTCTGACTTACTTCACTCTGTAGGACAGTCTCTAGATCCATCGACGTCTCTACAAATGACCCAATTTCATTCCTTTCATGGCTTAGTAATATTCCATTTTATATATGTACCACAGCTTTATGCATTCGTCTGTCTGTGGGCATTTAGGTTGCTTCCATTACCTCGATATTGTAAATAGTGATGCAATGAACATTGCGGTGAATGTCTCTTTTTGATTTATGGTTTTGTCTGAGTATATGTCCAGTCCTGGGATTGCTGTATCATATGGTAATTCTATTATTAGTTTCTTAAGAAACTCCATATTGTTCTCCATAGTGACTGTATCAATTTATATTCCCAACAATAGTGGAAGAGTGTTCCTTTTCTCCACACCCTTTCCAGCATTTGTTGTTTGTAGATTTTCAGATGATGCCCATTCTAACAGGTGTGAGGTGATACCTCATTGTTGAGTCCATTTCGTTGAGCAACGGGTAGGTCTTGTCTATTACATATTTGGCTTATGGAACGGTATCTGTGCTAATTTCAAACTCTGGTTTTATGCAGCACCCCAACTCACCTTTCCCCTTAAGCAAGCATAAGTTGGTTTTCTAAACTTGAGACCCTGTTCTGTTTTGTAATTCAGTTCATGTGTAGCCAAGTTTACATTCCGTGCATTAGTGATACCTTATGATGTTTCTTTTTCTGTGTGACTTATTTCACTTAGAATCATCATGCCTCAATCCACTCATTATGCTGGTACAGGCCTGGTGACACAGATTTCATTGCTGAGTGGTATTCTGTTGTACATAAGTACCGCAACTTCTTTATCAATTATTTGTTCTCTGGGATATTTAACTTGTACTGTAGAAGAGGCTCCTGTAAACAGAGCCGTTGTAAATTTTGGGGTGGCTGTGTCTTTTTGATTTTAATTTCCCTAAGCTATAGGACCATAAGTGGAAATGCCCTAGATTCTGTTGCTTTCTTTTTCAGATGTATCAGGAAACACCATACACTTCTCCAGAGTGGCTGTTGGCAATGTACATCCCGCCCATAAGCATAACAAGGCTCCTTTTTCCCCATGGCCTGTCTTGCCTTTCTGGATTTTACACTTTTCTCAGTGGCCCTTTAGACCGGGGGGAAGTGACACTTCATAGTAGTTCGGATTTCCATTGCAAGCTTGCTTGGTTTGCCAAAAAGGGCGTATGTGTTTTTTCCTGAATATATTCAGGAACAAACTCATACGCCCTTTGTTGCCAAGTGCATCATTGTCGATGTTCTGCCTCTTTTCCTATGCTTTAAATGCAAATCCAGTCTACCTCCTGAAATCGGTTTCCTGCAATTCTGCCCCGCTTTCAAGTCCTCTTCGCAGCCTTACTTCAATATATTTTTGGACGTTATCTGTCATTTATAACTCTGCAGGTTTGTGAATTACAGGGCCCCTGAGCTCCTTTCTTCAACTCGCTTTCTTGTGAGCTGGCCGCAAACCCGCAAGACTGCTTCAGGCCCTAATCTGCTTCTGGCAGGGCATGCTGAGCCTTTGGTTAATTCCTCTTCCTGGTGGGAAATGAGTGTTAAATATGCCCGTCCAGACACCTACCTCACTATCAACCCCTTGGTGATGTGGGTCCTCTGGTTTGTGGCCACTTTTGCTGGGTTCCTCACCTTTCAATGATGTGGCCCCACTAGTGTGAGGACACTCCTGCTTGGTTCTCATCCACGTGGTTATGTGGAACCCCTGGTGAGAGTCTGTTCCTGGCTTTGTTCCTCACCCACCTGTGAGGGAGACCCTCTGCTGATAGGTCACTCCTGCATGGCTGGCACACATTGCCTTGGTGAAGTCAGCCGTGTGGTGGCAGTTGGAGCGTGCTGGGAATCTCTTCCCCCGGTGATGAGGGTCCTCTTGCGTCAGGCCCTAACTGCTGGGCTCACCAACTTTTCTTAGGGAGCCCAGTGATGCTTTGGCACTCCTCTTAGGATCCCATCTCCATGGGGATGTGGGCCTTCTGCTCTGAGGTCCCAACGGCTGGGTTGTTCACATTTTCATGATGTGGGCTCTCTGGTGTTAGTTCACAGAAGCCTGGATCCCATAGCCTCTGTGCTCTTGGCTGCCTGCTGGGAGGTTCCAACTGCTGGATTCCTCACTTTTTTAATTTTTTGGGCCCTCTGTTGTGAGGATCCTCCTGCCTGCCTCACTCCCAGCCCCTTCGTGATGTGTGTCGTCTGGTTTGAGGCCACATGTGCTGGGTTCCTCACCTTTCGATGATGTGGGACCAATGGTCTTAGGAGACTTCTGCCTGGTTCACATCCCCTTGGTGATGTGGGCCCTCTGTTGAGAGTCTGATCCCGGCTGGGTTCCTCACCCATCTGTGAGGTAGGCCGTCTGATGTGAGGTCACTCTTGCCTGGCTTGCTCACCTCGCCTTGTGGACATGAGCCCTCTGGTGGCACTTGGAGCCTGCTGGGAGCCTCCTCTCCTGGGTGATGAGGGCCCTCTGGCATCAGGCCCTAACTGCTGGGCTCCCTACATTTTGTGATGTGCGCCCAGTGGTGCGAGGACACTCCAGCCAGGTTCACATCCCCATTGGGGTGTGGGCCTTCTGCTCTGAGGTCCCAAAGCCTGGGTTGCTCACAGTTTCATGATGTGGGCTCTCTGCTGTTAGTTCACTCCTGCCTGCATCCCATAGCTTCTGTGCTCTGGGCCGCCTGCTGGGAGGTTCCAACTGCTGGATTCCTCACCTTTCTTATTCTTTGGGCCCTCTGTTTTTAGGCTACTCCTGCCTGCCTCACTCCCATTCCCTTTGTGATATGTGTCCTCTGATTTGAGACCACATGTGCTGGGTTCCGCACCTTTCGATGATGTGACCCCACTGGAGGGAAGACAGTCCTGACTGGTTCCCATCCCCTTGCTGATGTGGGCCCTCAGGTGAGAGTCTGATCCTGGCTGGGTTCCTCACCCTTCTGTGAGGTGGGCCCTCTGCTGTGAGGTCAATCATGCCTGTCTGGCACACGTCACCTTGGCGACGTGGGCCCTCTGGTGGCAGTTGGAGTGTGCTGGGATCCTCCTCCCCTCGGTGATGAGGGCCCTCTTGCCTTAGGCCATAACTGCTGGGCTCCCCACATTTTCTGATGTGCGCCAAGTGAGTGAGGAGACTCTTGCCAGGTTCCCATCCCCATGGCGATATGGGCCTTCTGCTCTGAGGTCAAAACGGCTGGCTTGCTCACAGTACCATGATGTGGGCCCTCTGCTGTGAGTTCACTCCGGCAAGGATCCCTTATCATCGGTGCTCTGAGCCGCCTGCTGGGAGGTTCCAACTGCTGGATTCCTCAACTTTTTTATTCTATGTGCCCTCTGTTGTGAGGCTCCTCCTGCCTGCCTCACTGCCAGCCCCTTGGTGATGACTGTCCTATGGCTTGAGGCCACATGTGCTGCGTTCCTCACCTTTCGATGATGTGACCCCACTCGTGTGAGGACACTCCTGCCTGGTTCCCATCCCCTTGGTGAGGTGGGCCCTCTGGCGAGAGTCTAATCCTGGCTGGGTTCCTCAACGTTCTGTGAGGTAGGCCCTCTGCTGTGAGGTCACTCCTGCCTGGCTGGCACACGTCACCTTGGAGACGTGAGCCCTCTGGTGGCAGTTGGAGCGTGCAGGGCGCCTCCTCCTCTCGGTGATGACGGCCCTCTGGCGTCAGGCCCTAAATGGTGGGCTCCCCACATTTTCTGATGTGCGCCCAGTGGTGCGAGGACACTCCAGCCAGGTTCCCATTCCCATGGGGATGTGGTCCTTCTGCGCTGAGGTCTCAACTCCTGGGTTGCTCACAGTTTTGTGATGTGGGCCCTCTGCTGTGAGTTCACTGTGGCCTGGATCCCATAGCCTCGGTGTTCTGGGCCGCCTGCTGGAAGGTCTAAATGCTGGAATCCTCACGTTTTTTATATTATGTGCCCTGTGTTGTGAGGCTACTCCTGCCTGCCTCACTCCAAGGCCCTTGGTGATGTGGGTCCTCTGGTTTGAGGACACATGTGCTGGGTTCCTCACCTTAAGATGATGAGGCCCCACTGGTGTGAGGATAATCCTGACTGGGTCCCATCCCCTTTGTGATGTGGGCCCTCTGGTGAGAGTCTGATCCTGGCTGGGTTCCTCACCCATCTGTGAGGTGGGCCCTCTACTATCAGGTAACTCTTGCCTGGGTTGCTCACCTCGCCTTGTTGACATGAGCCCTCTGGTGGCAATTGGACCCTGCTGGGAGCCTCCTCAGCTCTGTGATGAGGGCCCTCTGACGTCAGGCCCTAACTGCTGGGCTCCCCAACTTTTCTTAGTGAGCCCAGTGTTGCTCAAGCACTCCTCTTAGGTTCCCATCCCCATGGGGATGTGGGCCTTCTGCTCTGAGGTTCCAACGGCTGGGTTGATCACAATTTCATGATGTGGGCTCTCTGGTGTTAGTTCACTGTGGCCTGGATCCCATAGCCTCTGTGGTCTTGGCTGCCTGCTGGGAGGTTCCAACTGCTCGATTCCTCAACTTTTGTATTCTATGGGTCCTGTGTTGTGATGCTCCTCCTGCCTGCCTCACTCGCAACCCCTTCGTGATGTGGGTCTTCTGGTTTGAGGCCACATGTGCTGGGTTAGGCAACTTTCAATGATGTGGCCCCACTGGTGTGAGGACACTCCTGCCTGGTTCCCATCCCCTTGGTGATGTGGGCCTTCTGGTGACAGTCTTATCCTGGCTGAGTTCCTCACTCTTCTGTGAGGTAGGCCCTCTGCTGTGAGGTCACTCCTGCCTGACTTGCACACATCACCTTGGCGACGTGGGCCCTCTGTTGGCACATGGAACCTGCTGGGAGCCTCCTGCCCTCGGTGATGATGGCCCTCTAGCATCAGGCTCTAACTGCTGGGCTCCCCACGTTTTCTGATGTGAGCCCAGTGATGCCAGGACACTCCTGTCAGGTTCCCATCCCCATGGGGATGTGGGCTTTCTGCTCTGAGGTCCCAATGCCTGGGTTGCTCACAGTTTCATGATGTGGGCTCTCTGGTGTTAGTTAACTCCTGCCTGCATCCCATAGCTTCTGTGCTCTCGGCCGCCTGCTGGGAGGTTCCAAATGCTGGATTCCTCACTTTTTTTATTCTTTGGGCCCTCTGTTTTTAGGCTACTCCTACCTGCCTCACTCCCATCCCCTTTGTGATGTATGTCCTCTGATATGAGGCCACATGTGCTGGGTTCCTCACCTTTCGATGATGTGGTCCCACTGGTGGGAGGACAGTCCTGACTGGTTCCCATCCCCTTGGTGTTGTGGGCCCTCTGGTGAGAGTCTCATCCTGCCTCGGTTCCTCACCCTTCTGTGAGATAGGCCCTCTGCTGTGAGGTCACTACTGCCTGGCTGGTGCATGCCACCTTGTAGACGTGGGCCCTCTGTTGGCAGTTGGAACCTGCTGGGAGTCTCCTCCCCTCAGTTATGAGGGCCCCCTGGCATCAGGCCCTAACTGCTGGGCTCCTAACATTTTCTGATATGTGCTAAGTGGTGCAAAGCCACTCCTGCCAGGTTCCCATCCCAATGGGGATGTGGGCCTTCTGTTCTGAGGTCCCAACAGCTGGGCTGCTCACAGGTTCATGATGTGGGCCCTCTGCTGTGAGTTCACTGCGGCCTGGATCCCATAGCCTCGGTGCTCTGGGCCACTTGCTGGGAGGTTCCAACTGCTGGATTCCTCAACTTTTATATTCTATGGACCCTGTGTTGTGAGGCCAGTCCTGCCAGCCTCATTCCGAACCCCTTGGTGTTGTGGTTCCTCTGGTTTGAGGACACATGTGCTGGGATCCTCACCTTTCGATGATGTTGTCCCACTGGTGTGGGGACACTCCTGCCTGGTTCCCATCCCCTTGGTGATGTGGGCCCTCTGGTGAGGGTCTGATCCTGGCTGTGTTCCTCACCCTTCTGTGAGGTGGGCCCTCTGCTGTGAGGTCACTCCTGCCAGGCTGGCACACATCGCCTTGGCGACGTTGGCCCTCTGGTGGCAGCTGGAGCCTGCTGGGAGCCTCCTCCTCTCGGTGATGAGTGCCCTCTAGCGTCAGGCCCTAACTTCTGAGCACCCCACGTTTTCTGATGTGAGCCCAGTGATGCCAGGACACTCCTGTCATGTTCCCATCACCATGGGGATGTGGGCCTTCTGCTCTGAGGTCCCAATGTCTGGGTTGCTCACAGTTTCATGATGTGGGCTGTCTGGTGTTAGTTCACTCTGGCCTGGTTCCTCTAGCCTCTGTGCTCTGGGCCGCCTGCTGGGAGGTTCCAACTGCTGGATTCCTCACCTTTCTTATTTTTGGGCCCTCTGTTATGAGGCTCCTCCTGCCTGCCTCACTCCCAGCCCCTTGGTGATGGGTGTCCTATGGTTTGAAGCCACATGTTCTGGGTTCCTCACCTTTAGATGATGTGGCCCTACTCATGTGAGGACACTCCTGCCTGGTTCCAATCCATTTGGTGATGTGGGCCCTCTGGTGCGAGTCTGATCCTGACTGGGTTCGTCACACTTCTCTGAGGTGGACCCTCTGCTGTGAGGTCATTCGTGCCTGGTTGGCACACATCGCCTTGGCGACGTCAGCCCTCTGGTGGCAGTTGGAGCCTGCTGGGAGCCTCCTTCCCTTGGTGATGAGGGTCCTCTGGCGCCAGGCCCTAACTGCTGGTCGCCCAAAATTTTCTGATACGTTCTCAGTGGTGCGAGGACACTCCTACCAGAATTCCATCCCCATGGGGATGTGGGCCTCCTGCTCTGAGGTCCCAATGGCTGGGTTGCTCAGTTTCATGACATGGGCCCTCTTCTGTGAGTTCACTGTGGCCTGGATCCCATAGCCTCGGTGCTCTGGGCCGCCTGCTGGGAGGTTCCAACTGCTGGATTCCTCACTTTTTTATTCTATGTGCCCAGTGTTGTGAGGCTACTCCTGCCTGCCTCACTCCGAGGTCCTTGGTGATGTGGGTCCTCTGGTTTGAGGACACATGTGCTGAGTACCTCAGCTTTCGATGATGTGGCCCCACTGATGTGAAGACACTCCTGCCTGGTTCCCATCCCCTTGGTGATGTGGGCCCTCTGGTGAGAGTCTGATGTTGGCTGGGTTTCTCACCCTTCTGTGAGGTGGGACCTCTGCTGTGAGGTAACTCCTGCCTGGCATGCTAACGTTGCCTTGGCAATGTGAGCCCTCAGGTGGCAGTTGGAGCCTGCTGGGAATCTCCTCCCCTCAGTTATGAGAGCTCTGGATAAAACACATATGCCCTTTTTTGCCAAGTGCATTATTTTCCAAGTTCTGTCTCTTTTCCTATGCTTTAAGAGCTACTCCCGTGTACGTTTTGAAATCAATTTCCAGCAATTCTGCCCTGCATTCAAGTCCTCTTCGCAGCCTTACTTCAGCATAATTTTGGATGATAGCTGTCATTTATAACTCCGAAGGTTTCTGAATTACAGTGCCCCTGAGCTCCTTTCTTCAACTCGCTTTCTTGTGAGCTGGCCGCAACACCGCAGGATCTCCTCAGGCCCTAATTTAGTTCCAGCATGGCACGCGGAGCCTTTGGTTAATTCCTCTTCCTGGTGGGAAATGAGAGTTAAATTTGCCCGTCCGGAAACCTCCACCTAGTCTCTCATTGGTTCTCCCTATTCCTGTTCATTTTCCACAGAAATTGCAAACTGGGCCAAACAGGAGGTTAAAGGCACTGACTCTCCAAGTGGGGAGAGTGTTAGTAAAGCGTCTGGAATGTTGCACCCGAGTACCAGGGGACGAAAACTGAGACACATTTGAACACGTTTTCCGATCACACGGTGGATCATACTCTGGGTTCCACATGCATGTTTTAGCTGAAGGAAGAATCCCTTAAACAGGGAGAGTTGAGACCCATGGAATGGGTACCATGCAATATGACTTCAAAGGGTCTGCATTTGCTCACCGAACCTCAGCAATCCTATCACTGCTGCGTTTATGCCGCTGTACACACGCTTGATTCTCTTTCGGAGACATATAAATCCATAGGTTTTAAGATTCTTACTAGTCAGGTAGATTCTTACTAGTCAGGTATATTCTTAGGCGTTTAATATGGGGTGTTGAGTCCACTTCGTTGAGCAAGGAGTAGCTCTTGTCTATTACATATTTGGCTTATGGAACGGTATCTGTGCTCATTTCAATCTCTGGTTTTATGCAGCACCCCAACTCACCCGTCCCCTTAAGCAAGCATAAGTTGGTTTTCTACATTTGACACCCTGTTCTGTTTTGTAATTCAGTTCTTGTGTAGCCAAGTTTACATTCCATGTATTAGTGATATCTTATGATGTTTCATTTTCTGTGTGACTAATTTCACTTAGAATCATCGTACCTGAATCCACTCATTATGCTGCTACGGGCCTGATGACATAGATTTCATTGCTGAGTGATATTGCATTGTACGTAAGTACCACAATTTCTTTATCCATTTTTCGCTTTCTGTGATATTGAACTTGTACCGTAAACGAGGTTCTTGTAAACAGAGCCGTCCCAAACTTTGGGGTGGCTGTGTCTTTTTGATTTTAATTTCCCTAAGCTATAGGACCATAAGTGGAAGTGCCCTAGGCTCTGTTGCTTTGTTTTTTGGATGTTTCAGGAAACACCATACACTTCTCCAGAGTGGCTGCTGGCAATTTACATCCCACCCATCAGCATAACAAGGCTCCCAGTTCTCAATGGCCTGTCCTGCCTTTCTGGATTTTACACTTTTTTCAGATGGCCCTTTTGACCGGGGGGCAGTGAGACTTCATTGTAGTGCAGATTTCCTTTGCAAGCTTGCTTGGTTGGCCAAAAAGGGCGTATGCGTTTTTTCCTGAATATATTCAGGAAAAAACGCATACGCCCTTTTTGGCCAAGTGCATCATTGTGGACGTTCTGCCTCTTTTCCTATGCTTTACATGCAATTCCAGTCTACCTCCTGAAATCGGTTTCCTGCAATTCTGCCCCCCTTTCAACTCCTCTTGGCAGCCTTACTTCAATATATTTTTGGAAGATAGCTGTCCTTTATAACTCTGCAGGTTTGTGAATTACAGTGCCCCTGAGCTCCTTTCTTCAACTCGCTTTCTTGTGAGCTGGCCGCAACACCGCAGGATTGCTTCTGGTCCTAGTGTGGTTCCGGCATGGCACGCTGAGCCTTTGGTTAATTCCTCTTCCTGGTGGGAAATGAGAGTTAAATTTGCCCGTCTGGACACCTCCACCTAGTCTCTCATTGGTTCTCCCTATTCCTGTTCATTTTCCACAGAAATTGCAAACTGGGCCAAACAGGAGGTTAAAGGCACTGACTCTCCAAGTGGGGAGAGTGTTAGTAAAGCGTCTGGAATGTTGCACCCGAGTACCAGGAAACGAAAATTGAGACACATTTGAACACGTTTTCCGATCACACGGTGGATCATACTCTGGGTTCCACATGCATGTTTTAGCTGAAGGAAGAATCCCTTAAACAGGGAGAGTTGAGACCCATGGAATGGGTACCATGCAATATGATTTCAAAGGGTCTGCATTTGCTCACCGAACCTCAGCAATCCTATCACTGCTGCGTTTATGCTGCTGTACACACGCTTGATTCTCTTTCGGAGACATATAAATCCATAGGTTTTAAGATTCTTACTAGTCAGATATATTCTTAGGTGTTTAATATGGAGTGTTGAGTCCACTTCGTTGAGCAAGGAGTAGCTCTTGTCTATTACATATTTGGCTTATGGAACGGTATCTGTGCTCATTTCAATCTCTGGTTTTATGCAGCACCCCAACTCACCCGTCCCCTTAAGCAAGCATAAGTTGGTTTTCTACATTTGACACCCTGTTCTGTTTTGTAATTCAGTTCTTGTGTAGCCAAGTTTACATTCCGTGTATTAGTGATATCTTATGATGTTTCTTTTTCTGTGTGACTAATTTCACTTAGAATCATCGTACCTGAATCCACTCATTATGCTGCTACGGGCCTGATGACATAGATTTCATTGCTGAGTGATATTGCATTGTACGTAAGTACCACAATTTCTTTATCCATTTTTCGCTTTCTGTGATATTGAACTTGTACCGTAAACGAGGTTCTTGTAAACAGAGCCGTCCCAAACTTTGGGGTGGCTGTGTCTTTTTGATTTTAATTTCCCTAAGCTATAGGACCATAAGTGGAAGTGCCCTAGGCTCTGTTGCTTTGTTTTTTGGATGTTTCAGGAAACACCATACACTTCTCCAGAGTGGCTGCTGGCAATTTACATCCCGCCCATCAGCATAACTAGGCTCCCAGTTCTCCATGGCCTGTCCTGCCTTTCTGGATTTTACACTTTTTTCACATGGCCCTTTTGACCGGGGGGCAGTGAGACTTCATTGTAGTGCAGATTTCCTTTGCAAGCTTGCTTGTTTGGCCAAAAAGGGCGTATGCGTTTTTTCTTGAATATATTCAGGAAAAAACGCATACGCCCTTTTTGGCCAAGTGCATCATTGTGGACGTTCTGCCTCTTTTCCTATGCTTTACATGCAATTCCAGTCTACCTCCTGAAATCGGTTTCCTGCAATTCTGCCCTGCTTTCAACTCCTCTTGGCATCCTAATTCAATATATTTTTGGAAGATAGCTGTCCTTTATAACTCTGCAGGTTTGTGAATTACAGTGCCCCTGAGCTCCTTTCTTCAACTCGCTTTCTTGTGAGCTGGCCGCAACACCGCAGGATTGCTTCAGGCCCTAGTTTGGTTCCGGCACGGCATGCTGAGCCTTTGGTTAATTCCTCTTCCTGGTGGGAAATGAGAGTTAAATTGGCCCGTCCGGACACCTCCACCTAATCTCTCATTGGTTCTCCCTATTCCTGTTCATCTTCCGCAGAAATTGCTAACTGGGCCAAACAGGAGGTTAAAGGCACTGACTCTCCAAGTGGGGAGAGTGTTAGTAAAGCGTCTGGAATGTTGCACCCGAGTACCAGGGGACCAAAACTGAGACACATTTGAACACGTTTTCCGACCACATGGTGGATCATACTCTGGGTTCCACATGCATGTTTTAGCTGAAGGAAGAATCCCTTAAACAGGGATAGTTGAGACCCATGGAATGGGTACCATGCAATATGACTTCAAAGGGTCTGCATTTGCTCACCGAACCTCACCAATCCTATCACTGCTGCGTTTATGCCGCTGTACACACGCTTGATTCTCTTTCGGAGACATATAAATCCATAGGTTTTAAGATTCTTACTAGTCAGGTAGATTCTTACTAGTCAGGTATATTCTTAGGCGTTTAATATGGGGTGTTGAGTCCACTTCGTTGAGCAAGGAGTAGCTCTTGTCTATTACATATTTGGCTTATGGAACGGTATCTGTGCTCATTTCAATCTCTGGTTTTATGCAGCACCCCAACTCACCCGTCCCCTTAAGCAAGCATAAGTTGGTTTTCTACATTTGACACCCTGTTCTGTTTTGTAATTCAGTTCTTGTGTAGCCAAGTTTACATTCCGTGTATTAGTGATATCTTATGATGTTTCTTTTTCTGTGTGACTAATTTCACTTAGAATCATCGTACCTGAATCCACTCATTATGCTGCTACGGGCCTGATGACATAGATTTCATTGCTGAGTGATATTGCATTGTACGTAAGTACCACAATTTCTTTATCCATTTTTCGCTTTCTGTGATATTGAACTTGTACCGTAAACGAGGTTCTTGTAAACAGAGCCGTCCCAAACTTTGGGGTGGCTGTGTCTTTTTGATTTTACTTTCCCTAAGCTATAGGACCATAAGTGGAAGTGCCCTAGGCTCTGTTGCTTTGTTTTTTGGATGTTTCAGGAAACACCATACACTTCTCCAGAGTGGCTGCTGGCAATTTACATCCCGCCCATCAGCATAACTAGGCTCCCAGTTCTCCATGGCCTGTCCTGCCTTTCTGGATTTTACACTTTTTTCAGATGGCCCTTTTGACCGGGGGGCAGTGAGACTTCATTGTAGTGCAGATTTCCTTTGCAAGCTTGCTTGTTTGGCCAAAAAGGGCGTATGCGTTTTTTCTTGAATATATTCAGGAAAAAACGCATACGCCCTTTTTGGCCAAGTGCATCATTGTGGACGTTCTGCCTCTTTTCCTATGCTTTACATGCAATTCCAGTCTACCTCCTGAAATCGGTTTCCTGCAATTCTGCCCTGCTTCAACTCCTCTTGGCATCCTAATTCAATATATTTTTGGAAGATAGCTGTCATTTATAACTCTGCAGGTTTGTGAATTACAGTGCCCCTGAGCTCCTTTCTTCAACTCGCTTTCTTGTGAGCTGGCCGCAACACCGCAGGATTGCTTCAGGCCCTAGTTTGGTTCCGGCATGGCATGCTGAGCCTTTGGTTAATTCCTCTTCCTGGTGGGAAATGAGAGTTAAATTGGCCCGTCCGGACACCTCCACCTAATCTCTCATTGGTTCTCCCTATTCCTGTTCATCTTCCGCAGAAATTGCTAACTGGGCCAAACAGGAGGTTAAAGGCACTGACTCTCCAAGTGGGGAGAGTGTTAGTAAAGCGTCTGGAATGTTGCACCCGAGTACCAGGGGACGAAAACTGAGACACATTTGAACACGTTTTCCGACCACATGGTGGATCATACTCTGGGTTCCACATGCATGTTTTAGCTGAAGGAAGAATCCCTTAAACATGGAGAGTTGAGACCCATGGAATGGGTACCATGCAATATGACTTCAAAGGGTCTGCATTTGCTCACCGAACCTCACCAATCCTATCACTGCTGCGTTTATGCCGCTGTACACACGCTTGATTCTCTTTCGGAGACATATAAATCCATAGGTTTTAAGATTCTTACTAGTCAGGTAGATTCTTACTAGTCAGGTATATTCTTAGGCGTTTAATATGGGGTGTTGAGTCCACTTCGTAGAGCAAGGAGTAGCTCTTGTCTATTACATATTTGGCTTATGGAACGGTATCTGTGCTCATTTCAATCTCTGGTTTTATGCAGCACCCCAACTCACCCGTCCCCTTAAGCAAGCATAAGTTGGTTTTCTACATTTGACACCCTGTTCTGTTTTGTAATTCAGTTCTTGTGTAGCCAAGTTTACATTCCGTGTATTAGTGATATCTTATGATGTTTCTTTTTCTGTGTGACTAATTTCACTTAGAATCATCGTACCTGAATCCACTCATTATGCTGCTACGGGCCTGATGACATAGATTTCATTGCTGAGTGATATTGCATTGTACGTAAGTACCACAATTTCTTTATCCATTTTTCGCTTTCTGTGATATGGAACTTGTACCGTAAACGAGGTTCTTGTAAACAGAGCCGTCCCAAAATTTGGGGTGGCTGTGTCTTTTTGATTTTAATTTCCCTAAGCTATAGGACCATAAGTGGAAGTGCCCTAGGCTCTGTTGCTTTGTTTTTTGGATGTTTCAGGAAACACCATACACTTCTCCAGAGTGGCTGCTGGCAATTTACATCCCGCCCATCAGCATAACTAGGCTCCCAGTTCTCCATGGCCTGTCCTGCCTTTCTGGATTTTACACTTTTTTCAGATGGCCCTTTTGACCGGGGGGCAGTGAGACTTCATTGTAGTGCAGATTTCCTTTGCAAGCTTGCTTGGTTGGCCAAAAAGGGCGTATGCGTTTTTTCTTGAATATATTCAGGAAAAAACGCATACGCCCTTTTTGGCCAAGTGCATCATTGTGGACGTTCTGCCTCTTTTCCTATGCTTTACATGCAATTCCAGTCTACCTCCTGAAATCGGTTTCCTGCAATTCTGCCCTGCTTTCAACTCCTCTTGGCATCCTAATTCAATATATTTTTGGAAGATAGCTGTCATTTATAACTCTGCAGGTTTGTGAATTACAGTGCCCCTGAGCTGCTTTCTTCAACTCGCTTTCTTGTGAGCTGGCCGCAACACCGCAGGATTGCTTCAGGCCCTAGTTTGGTTCCGGCACGGCATGCTGAGCCTTTGGTTAATTCCTCTTCCTGGTGGGAAATGAGAGTTAAATTTGCCCGTCCGGACACCTCCACCTAGTCTCTCATTGGTTCTCCCTATTCCTGTTCATTTTCCACAGTAATTGCAAACTGAGCCAAACAGGAGGTTAAAGGCACTGACTCTCCAAGTGGGGAGAGTGTTAGTAAAGCGTCTGGAATGTTGCACCCGAGTACCAGGAAACGAAAATTGAGACACATTTGAACACGTTTTCTGATCACACGGTGGATCATACTCTGGGTTCCACATGCATGTTTTAGCTGAAGGAAGAATCCCTTAAACAGGGAGAGTTGAGACCCATGGAATGGGTACCATGCAATATGACTTCAAAGGGTCTGCATTTGCTCACCGAACCTCAGCAATCCTATCACTGCTGCGTTTATGCCGCTGTACACACGCTTGATTCTCTTTCGGAGACATATAAATCCATAGGTTTTAAGATTCTTACTAGTCAGGTAGATTCTTACTAGTCAGGTATATTCTTAGGCGTTTAATATGGGGTGTTGAGTCCACTTCGTTGAGCAAGGAGTAGCTCTTGTCTATTACATATTTGGCTTATGGAACGGTATCTGTGCTCATTTCAATCTCTGGTTTTATGCAGCACCCCAACTCACCCGTCCCCTTAAGCAAGCATAAGTTGGTTTTCTACATTTGACACCCTGTTCTGTTTTGTAATTCAGTTCTTGTGTAGCCAAGTTTACATTCCGTGTATTAGTGATATCTTATGATGTTTCTTTTTCTGTGTGACTAATTTCACTTAGAATCATCGTACCTGAATCCACTCATTATGCTGCTACGGGCCTGATGACATAGATTTCATTGCTGAGTGATATTGCATTGTACGTAAGTACCACAATTTCTTTATCCATTTTTCGCTTTCTGTGATATTGAACTTGTACCGTAAACGAGGTTCTTGTAAACAGAGCCGTCCCAAACTTTGGGGTGGCTGTGTCTTTTTGATTTTAATTTCCCTAAGCTATAGGACCATAAGTGGAAGTGCCCTAGGCTCTGTTGCTTTGTTTTTTGGATGTTTCAGGAAACACCATACACTTCTCCAGAGTGGCTGCTGGCAATTTACATCCCGCCCATCAGCATAACTAGGCTCCCAGTTCTCCATGGCCTGTCCTGCCTTTCTGGATTTTACACTTTTTTCAGATGGCCCTTTTGACCGGGGGGCAGTGAGACTTCATTGTAGTGCAGATTTCCTTTGCAAGCTTGCTTGGTTGGCCAAAAAGGGCGTATGCGTTTTTTCCTGAATATATTCAGGAAAAAACGCATACGCCCTTTTTGGCCAAGTGCATCATTGTGGACGTTCTGCCTCTTTTCCTATGCTTTACATGCAATTCCAGTCTACCTCCTGAAATCGGTTTCCTGCAATTCTGCCCTGCTTTCAACTCCTCTTGGCATCCTAATTCAATATATTTTTGGAAGATAACTGTCATTTATAACTCTGCAGGTTTGTGAATTACAGTGCCCCTGAGCTCCTTTCTTCAACTCGCTTTCTTGTGAGCTGGCCGCAACACCGCAGGATTGCTTCAGGCCCTAGTTTGGTTCCGGCACGGCATGCTGAGCCTTTGGTTAATTCCTCTTCCTGGTGGGAAATGAGAGTTAAATTTGCCCGTCCGGACACCTCCACCTAGTCTCTCATTGGTTCTCCCAATTCCTGTTCATTTTCCACAGTAATTGCAAACTGAGCCAAACAGGAGGTTAAAGGCACTGACTCTCCAAGTGGGGAGTGTGTTAGTAAAGCGTCTGGAATGTTGCACCCGAGTACCAGGGGACGAAAACTGAGACACATTTGAACACGTTTCCCGATCACACGGTGGATCATACTCTGGGTTCCACATGCATGTTTTAGCTGAAGGAAGAATCCCTTAAACCTGGAGAGTTGAGACCCATGGAATGGGTACCATGCAATATGACTTCAAAGGGTCTGCATTTGCTCACCGAACCTCAGCAATCCTATCACTGCTGCGTTTATGCCGCTGTACACACGCTTGATTCTCTTTCGGAGACATATAAATCCATAGGTTTTAAGATTCTTACTAGTCAGGTAGATTCTTACTAGTCAGGTATATTTTTAGGCGTTTAATATGGGGTGTTGAGTCCACTTCGTTGAGCAAGGAGTAGCTCTTGTCTATTACATATTTGGCTTATGGAACGGTATCTGTGCTCATTTCAATCTCTGGTTTTATGCAGCACCCCAACTCACCCATCCCCTTAAGCAAGCATAAGTTGGTTTTCTACATTTGACACCCTGTTCTGTTTTGTAATTCAGTTCTTGTGTAGCCAAGTTTACATTCCGTGTATTAGTGATATCTTATGATGTTTCTTTTTCTGTGTGACTAATTTCACTTAGAATCATCGTACCTGAATCCACTCATTATGCTGCTACGGGCCTGATGACATAGATTTCATTGCTGAGTGATATTGCATTGTACGTAAGTACCACAATTTCTTTATCCATTTTTCGCTTTCTGTGATATTGAACTTGTACCGTAAACGAGGTTCTTGTAAACAGAGCCGTCCCAAACTTTGGGGTGGCTGTGTCTTTTTGATTTTAATTTCCCTAAGCTATAGGACCATAAGTGGAAGTGCCCTAGGCTCTGTTGCTTTGTTTTTTGGATGTTTCAGGAAACACCATACACTTCTCCAGAGTGGCTGCTGGCAATTTACATCCCGCCCATCAGCATAACTAGGCTCCCAGTTCTCCATGGCCTGTCCTGCCTTTCTGGATTTTACACTTTTTTCAGATGGCCCTTTTGACCGGGGGGCAGTGAGACTTCATTGTAGTGCAGATTTCCTTTGCAAGCTTGCTTGGTTGGCCAAAAAGGGCGTATGCGTTTTTTCTTGAATATATTCAGGAAAAAACGCATACGCCCTTTTTGGCCAAGTGCATCATTGTGGACGTTCTGCCTCTTTTCCTATGCTTTACATGCAATTCCAGTCTACCTCCTGAAATCGGTTTCCTGCAATTCTGCCCTGCTTCAACTCCTCTTGGCATCCTAATACAATATATTTTTGGAAGATAGCTGTCATTTATAACTCTGCAGGTTTGTGAATTACAGTGCCCCTGAGCTCCTTTCTTCAACTCGCTTTCTTGTGAGCTGGCCGCAACACCGCAGGATTGCTTCAGGCCCTAGTTTGGTTCCGGCATGGCATGCTGAGCCTTTGGTTAATTCCTCTTCCTGGTGGGAAATGAGAGTTAAATTGGCCCGTCCGGACACCTCCACCTAATCTCTCATTGGTTCTCCCTATTCCTGTTCATCTTCCGCAGAAATTGCTAACTGGGCCAAACAGGAGGTTAAAGGCACTGACTCTCCAAGTGGGGAGAGTGTTAGTAAAGCGTCTGGAATGTTGCACCCGAGTACCAGGGGACCAAAACTGAGACACATTTGAACACGTTTTCCCACCACATGGTGGATCATACTCTGGGTTCCACATGCATGTTTTAGCTGAAGGAAGAATCCCTTAAACATGGAGAGTTGAGACCCATGGAATGGGTACCATGCAATATGACTTCAAAGGGTCTGCATTTGCTCACCGAACCTCACCAATCCTATCACTGCTGCGTTTATGCCGCTGTACACACGCTTGATTCTCTTTCGGAGACATATAAATCCATAGGTTTTAAGATTCTTACTAGTCAGGTAGATTCTTACTAGTCAGGTATATTCTTAGGCGTTTAATATGGGGTGTTGAGTCCACTTCGTTGAGCAAGGAGTAGCTCTTGTCTATTACATATTTGGCTTATGGAACGGTATCTGTGCTCATTTCAATCTCTGGTTTTATGCAGCACCCAAACTCACCCGTCCCCTTAAGCAAGCATAAGTTGGTTTTCTACATTTGACACCCTGTTCTGTTTTGTAATTCAGTTCTTGTGTAGCCAAGTTTACATTCCATGTATTAGTGATATCTTATGATGTTTCATTTTCTGTGTGACTAATTTCACTTAGAATCATCGAACCTGAATCCACTCATTATGCTGCTACGGGCCTGATGACATAGATTTCATTGCTGAGTGATATTGCATTGTACGTAAGTACCACAATTTCTTTATCCATTTTTCGCTTTCTGTGATATTGAACTTGTACCTTAAACGAGGTTCTTGTAAACAGAGCCGTCCCAAACTATGGGGTGGCTGTGTCTTTTTGATTTTAATTTCCCTAAGCTATAGGACCATAAGTGGAAGTGCCCTAGGCTCTGTTATTTTGTTTTTTGGATGTTTCAGGAAACACCATACACTTCTCCAGAGTGGCTGCTGGCAATTTACATCCCGCCCATCAGCATAACAAGGCTCCCAGTTCTCCATGGCCTGTCCTGCCTTTCTGGATTTTACACTTTTTTCAGATGGCCCTTTTGACCGGGGGGCAGTGAGACTTCATTGTAGTGCAGATTTCCTTGCAAGCTTGCTTGGTTGGCCAAAAAGGGCGTATGCGTTTTTCCCTGAATATATTCAGGAAAAAACGCATACACCCTTTTTGGCCAAGTGTATCATTGTGGACGTTCTGCCTCTTTTCCTATGCTTTACATGCAATTCCAGTCTACCTCCTGAAATCGGTTTCCTGCAATTCTTCCCCGCATTCAACTCCTCTTGGCAGCCTTACTTCAATATATTTTTGGAAGATAGCTGTCATTTATAACTCTGCAGGTTTGTGAATTACAGTGCCCCTGAGCTCCTTTCTTCAACTCGCTTTCTTGTGAGCTGGCCGCAACACCGCAGGATTGCTTCAGGCCCTAGTTTGGTTCCGGCACGGCATGCTGAGCCTTTGGTTAATTCCTCTTCCTGGTGGGAAATGAGAGTTAAATTTGCGCGTCCGGACACCTCCACCTAGTCTCTCATTGGTTCTCCCTATTCCTGTTCATTTTCCACAGAAATTGCAAACTGGGCCAAACAGGAGGTTAAAGGCACTGACTCTCCAAGTGGGGAGAGTGTTAGTTAAGCGTCTGGAATGTTGCAACCGAGTACCAGGGGACGAAAACTGAGACACATTTGAACACGTTTCCCGATCACACGGTGGATCATACTCTGGGTTCCACATGCATGTTTTAGCTGAAGGAAGAATCCATTAAACCTGGAGAGTTGAGACCCATGGAATGGGTACCATGCAATATGACTTCAAAGGGTCTGCATTTGCTCACCGAACCTCACCAATCCTATCACTGCTGCGTTTATGCCGCTGTACACACGCTTGATTCTCTTTCGGAGACATATAAATCCATAGGTTTTAAGATACTTACTAGTCAGGTAGATTCTTAGGCGTTTAATATGGAGTGTTGAGTCCACTTCGTTGAGCAAGGAGTAGCTGTTGTCTATTACATATTTGGCTTATGGAACGGTATCTGTGCTAATTTCAATCTCTGGTTTTATGCAGCACCCCAACTCACCCGTCCCCTTAAGCAAGCATAAGTTGGTTTTCTACATTTGACACCCTGTTCTGTTTTGTAATTCAGTTCTTGTGTAGCCAAGTTTACATTCCGTGTATTAGTGATATCTTATGATGTTTCTTTTTCTGTGTGACTAATTTCACTTAGAATCATCGTACCTGAATCCACTCATTATGCTGCTACGGGCCTGTTGACATAGATTTCATTGCTGAGTGATATTGCATTGTACGTAAGTACCACAATTTCTTTATCCATTTTTCGCTTTCTGTGATATTGAACTTGTACCGTAAACGAGGTTCTTGTAAACAGAGCCGTCCCAAACTTTGGGGTGGCTGTGTCTTTTTGATTTTAATTTCCCTAAGCTATAGGACCATAAGTAGAAGTGCCCTAGGCTCTGTTGCTTTGTTTTTTGGATGTTTCAGGAAACACCATACACTTCTCCAGAGTGGCTGCTGGCAATTTACATCCCGCCCATCAGCATAACTAGGCTCCCAGTTCTCCATGGCCTGTCCTGCCTTTCTGGATTTTACACTTTTTTCAGATGGCCCTTTTGACCGGGGAGCAGTGAGACTTCATTGTAGTGCAGATTTCCTTTGCAAGCTTGCTTGGTTGACCACAAAGGGCGTATGCGTTTTTTCCTGAATATATTCAGGAAAAAACGCATACGCCCTTTTTGGCCAAGTGCATCATTGTGGACGTTCTGCCTCTTTTCCTATGCTTTACATGCAATTCCAGTCTACCTCCTGAAATCGGTTTCCTGCAATTCTGCCCCCCTTTCAACTCCTCTTGGCAGCCTTACTTCAATATATTTTTGGAAGATAGCTGTCCTTTATAACTCTGCAGGTTTGTGAATTACAGTGCCCCTGAGCTCCTTTCTTCAACTCGCTTTCTTGTGAGCTGGCCGCAACACCGCAGGATTGCTTCTGGTCCTAGTGTGGTTCCGGCACGGCACGCTGAGCCTTTGGTTAATTCCTCTTCCTGGTTGGAAATGAGAGTTAAATTTGCCCGTCTGGACACCTCCACCTTGTCTCTCATTGGTTCTCCCTATTCCTGTTCATTTTCCACAGAAATTGCAAACTGGGCCAAACAGGAGGTTAAAGGCACTGACTCTCCAAGTGGGGAGAGTGTTAGTAAAGCGTCTGGAATGTTGCACCCGAGTACCAGGAAACGAAAATTGAGACACATTTGAACACGTTTTCCGATCACACGGTGGATCATACTCTGGGTTCCACATGCATGTTTTAGCTGAAGGAAGAATTCCTTAAACAGGGAGAGTTGAGACCCATGGAATGGGTATCATGCAATATGATTTCAAAGGGTCTGCATTTGCTCACCGAACCTCAGCAATCCTATCACTGCTGCGTTTATGCCGCTGTACACCTGCTTGATTCTCTTTCGGAGACATAGAAATCCATAGGTTTTAAGATTCTTACTAGTCAGATATATTCTTAGGCGTTTAATATGGGGTGTTGAGTCCACTTCGTTGAGCAAGGAGTAGCTCTTGTCTATTACATATTTGGCTTATGGAACGGTATCTGTGCTCATTTCAATCTCTGGTTTTATGCAGCACCCCAACTCACCCGTCCCCTTAAGCAAGCATAAGTTGGTTTTCTACATTTGACACCCTGTTCTGTTTTGTAATTCAGTTCTTGTGTAGCCAAGTTTACATTCCGTGTATTAGTGATATCTTATGATGTTTCTTTTTCTGTGTGACTAATTTCACTTAGAATCATCGTACCTGAATCCACTCATTATGCTGCTACGGGCCTGATGACATAGATTTCATTGCTGAGTGATATTGCATTGTACGTAAGTACCACAATTTCTTTATCCATTTTTCGCTTTCTGTGATATTGAACTTGTACCGTAAACGAGGTTCTTGTAAACAGAGCCGTCCCAAACTTTGGGGTGGCTGTGTCTTTTTGATTTTAATTTCCCTAAGCTATAGGACCATAAGTGGAAGTGCCCTAGGCTCTGTTGCTTTGTTTTTTGGATGTTTCAGGAAACACCATACACTTCTCCAGAGTGGCTGCTGGCAATTTACATCCCGCCCATCAGCATAACTAGGCTCCCAGTTCTCCATGGCCTGTCCTGCCTTTCTGGATTTTACACTTTTTTCAGATGGCCCTTTTGACCGGGGGGCAGTGAGACTTCATTGTAGTGCAGATTTCCTTTGCAAGCTTGCTTGGTTGGCCAAAAAGGGCGTATGCGTTTTTTCCTGAATATATTCAGGAAATATATTCAGGAAAAAACGCATACGCCCTTTTTGGCCAAGTGCATCATTGTGGACGTTCTGCCTCTTTTCCTATGCTTTACATGCAATTCCAGTCTACCTCCTGAAATCGGTTTCCTGCAATTCTGCCCTGCTTTCAACTCCTCTTGGCATCCTAATTCAATATATTTTTGGAAGATAGCTGTCATTTATAACTCTGCAGGTTTGTGAATTACAGTGCCCCTGAGCTCCTTTCTTCAACTCGCTTTCTTGTGAGCTGGCCGCAACACCGCAGGATTGCTTCAGGCCCTAGTTTGGTTCCGGCACGGCATGCTGAGCCTTTGGTTAATTCCTCTTCCTGGTGGGAAATGAGAGTTAAATTGGCCCGTCCGGACACCTCCACCTAATCTCTCATTGGTTCTCCCTATTCCTGTTCATCTTCCGCAGAAATTGCTAACTGGGCCAAACAGGAGGTTAAAGGCACTGACTCTCCAAGTGGGGAGAGTGTTAGTAAAGCGTCTGGAATGTTGCACCCGAGTACCAGGGGACCAAAACTGAGACACATTTGAACACGTTTTCCGACCACATGGTGGATCATACTCTGGGTTCCACATGCATGTTTTAACTGAAGGAAGAATCCCTTAAACATGGAGAGTTGAGACCCATGGAATGGGTACCATGCAATATGACTTCAAAGGGTCTGCATTTGCTCACCGAACCTCACCAATCCTATCACTGCTGCGTTTATGCCACTGTACACACGCTTGATTCTCTTTCGGAGACATATAAATCCATAGGTTTTAAGATTCTTACTAGTCAGGTAGATTCTTACTAGTCAGGTATATTCTTAGGCGTTTAATATGGAGTGTTGAGTCCACTTCGTTGAGCAAGGAGTAGCTCTTGTCTATTACATATTTGGCTTATGGAACGGTATCTGTGCTCATTTCAATCTCTGGTTTTATGCAGCACCCCAACTCACCCGTCCCCTTAAGCAAGCATAAGTTGGTTTTCTACATTTGACACCCTGTTCTGTTTTGTAATTCAGTTCTTGTGTAGCCAAGTTTACATTCCGTGTATTAGTGATATCTTATGATGTTTCTTTTTCTGTGTGACTAATTTCACTTAGAATCATCGTACCTGAATCCACTCATTACGCTGCTACGGGCCTGATGACATAGATTTCATTGCTGAGTGATATTGCATTGTACGTAAGTACCACAATTTCTTTATCCATTTTTCGCTTTCTGTGATATTGAACTTGTACCGTAAACGAGGTTCTTGTAAACAGAGCCGTCCCAAACTTTGGGGTGGCTGTGTCTTTTTGATTTTAATTTCCCTAAGCTATAGGACCATAAGTGGAAGTGCCCTAGGCTCTGTTGCTTTGTTTTTTGGATGTTTCAGGAAACACCATACACTTCTCCAGAGTGGCTGCTGGCAATTTACATCCCGCCCATCAGCATAACTAGGCTCCCAGTTCTCCATGGCCTGTCCTGCCTTTCTGGATTTTACACTTTTTTCAGATGGCCCTTTTGACCGGGGGGCAGTGAGACTTCATTGTAGTGCAGATTTCCTTGCAAGCTTGCTTGGTTGGCCAAAAAGGGCATATGCGTTTTTCCCTGAATATATTCAGGAAAAAACGCATACGCCCTTTTTGGCCAAGTGTATCATTGTGGACGTTCTGCCTCTTTTCCTATGCTTTACATGCAATTCCAGTCTACCTCCTGAAATCGGTTTCCTGCAATTCTTCCCCGCATTCAACTCCTCTTGGCAGCCTTACTTCAATATATTTTTGGAAGATAGCTGTCATTTATAACTCTGCAGGTTTGTGAATTACAGTGCCCCTGAGCTCCTTTCTTCAACTCGCTTTCTTGTGAGCTGGCCGCAACACCGCAGGATTGCTTCAGGCCCTAGTTTGTTTCCGGCACGGCATGCTGAGCCTTTGGTTAATTCCTCTTCCTGGTGGGAAATGAGAGTTAAATTTGCGCGTCCGGACACCTCCACCTAGTCTCTCATTGGTTCTCCCTATTCCTGTTCATTTTCCACAGAAATTGCAAACTGGGCCAAACAGGAGGTTAAAGGCACTGACTCTCCAAGTGGGGAGAGTGTTAGTAAAGCGTCTGGAATGTTGCAACCGAGTACCAGGGGACGAAAACTGAGACACATTTGAACACGTTTCCCGATCACACGGTGGATCATACTCTGGGTTCCACATGCATGTTTTAGCTGAAGGAAGAATCCATTAAACCTGGAGAGTTGAGACCCATGGAATGGGTACCATGCAATATGACTTCAAAGGGTCTGCATTTGCTCACCGAACCTCAGCAATCCTATCACTGCTGCGTTTATGCCGCTGTACACACGCTTGATTCTCTTTCGGAGACATATAAATCCATAGGTTTTAAGATACTTACTAGTCAGGTAGATTCTTAGGCGTTTAATATGGAGTGTTGAGTCCACTTCGTTGAGCAAGGAGTCGCTGTTGTCTATTACATATTTGGGTTATGGAACGGTATCTGTGCTAATTTCAATCTCTGGTTTTATGCAGCACCCCAACTCACCCGTCCCCTTAAGCAAGCATAAGTTGGTTTTCTACATTTGACACCCTGTTCTGTTTTGTAATTCAGTTCTTGTGTAGCCAAGTTTACATTCCGTGTATTAGTGATATCTTATGATGTTTCTTTTTCTGTGTGACTAATTTCACTTAGAATCATCGTACCTGAATCCACTCATTATGCTGCTACGGGCCTGTTGACATAGATTTCATTGCTGAGTGATATTGCATTGTACGTAAGTACCACAATTTCTTTATCCATTTTTCGCTTTCTGTGATATTGAACTTGTACCGTAAACGAGGTTCTTGTAAACAGAGCCGTCCCAAACTTTGGGGTGGCTGTGTCTTTTTGATTTTAATTTCCCTAAGCTATAGGACCATAAGTGGAAGTGCCCTAGGCTCTGTTGCTTTGTTTTTTGGATGTTTCAGGAAACACCATACACTTCTCCAGAGTGGCTGCTGGCAATTTACATCCCGCCCATCAGCATAACTAGGCTCCCAGTTCTCCATGGCCTGTCCTGCCTTTCTGGATTTTACACTTTTTTCAGATGGCCCTTTTGACCGGGGAGCAGTGAGACTTCATTGTAGTGCAGATTTCCTTTGCAAGCTTGCTTGGTTGACCAAAAAGGGCGTATGCGTTTTTTCCTGAATATATTCAGGAAAAAACGCATACGCCCTTTTTGGCCAAGTGCATCATTGTGGACGTTCTGCCTCTTTTCCTATGCTTTACATGCAATTCCAGTCTACCTCCTGAAATCGGTTTCCTGCAATTCTGCCCCCCTTTCAACTCCTCTTGGCAGCCTTACTTCAATATATTTTTGGAAGATAGCTGTCCTTTATAACTCTGCAGGTTTGTGAATTACAGTGCCCCTGAGCTCCTTTCTTCAACTCGCTTTCTTGTGAGCTGGCCGCAACACCGCAGGATTGCTTCTGGTCCTAGTGTGGTTCCGGCACGGCACGCTGAGCCTTTGGTTAATTCCTCTTCCTGGTTGGAAATGAGAGTTAAATTTGCCCGTCTGGACACCTCCACCTTGTCTCTCATTGGTTCTCCCTATTCCTGTTCATTTTCCACAGAAATTGCAAACTGGGCCAAACAGGAGGTTAAAGGCACTGACTCTCCAAGTGGGGAGAGTGTTAGTAAAGCGTCTGGAATGTTGCACCCGAGTACCAGGAAACGAAAATTGAGACACATTTGAACACGTTTTCCGATCACACGGTGGATCATACTCTGGGTTCCACATGCATGTTTTAGCTGAAGGAAGAATTCCTTAAACAGGGAGAGTTGAGACCCATGGAATGGGTATCATGCAATATGATTTCAAAGGGTCTGCATTTGCTCACCGAACCTCAGCAATCCTATCACTGCTGCGTTTATGCCGCTGTACACCTGCTTGATTCTCTTTCGGAGACATAGAAATCCATAGGTTTTAAGATTCTTACTAGTCAGATATATTCTTAGGCGTTTAATATGGGGTGTTGAGTCCACTTCGTTGAGCAAGGAGTAGCTCTTGTCTATTACATATTTGGCTTATGGAACGGTATCTGTGCTCATTTCAATCTCTGGTTTTATGCAGCACCCCAACTCACCCGTCCCCTTAAGCAAGCATAAGTTGGTTTTCTACATTTGACACCCTGTTCTGTTTTGTAATTCAGTTCTTGTGTAGCCAAGTTTACATTCCGTGTATTAGTGATATCTTATGATGTTTCTTTTTCTGTGTGACTAATTTCACTTAGAATCATCGTACCTGAATCCACTCATTATGCTGCTACGGGCCTGATGACATAGATTTCATTGCTGAGTGATATTGCATTGTACGTAAGTACCACAATTTCTTTATCCATTTTTCGCTTTCTGTGATATTGAACTTGTACCGTAAACGAGGTTCTTGTAAACAGAGCCGTCCCAAACTTTGGGGTGGCTGTGTCTTTTTGATTTTAATTTCCCTAAGCTATAGGACCATAAGTGGAAGTGCCCTAGGCTCTGTTGCTTTGTTTTTTGGATGTTTCAGGAAACACCATACACTTCTCCAGAGTGGCTGCTGGCAATTTACATCCCGCCCATCAGCATAACTAGGCTCCCAGTTCTCCATGGCCTGTCCTGCCTTTCTGGATTTTACACTTTTTTCAGATGGCCCTTTTGACCGGGGGGCAGTGAGACTTCATTGTAGTGCAGATTTCCTTTGCAAGCTTGCTTGGTTGGCCAAAAAGGGCGTATGTGTTTTTTCCTGAATATATTCAGGAAAAAACGCATACGCCCTTTTTGGCCAAGTGCATCATTGTGGACGTTCTGCCTCTTTTCCTATGCTTTACATGCAATTCCAGTCTACCTCCTGAAATCGGTTTCCTGCAATTCTGCCCTGCTTTCAACTCCTCTTGGCATCCTAATTCAATATATTTTTGGAAGATAGCTGTCATTTATAACTCTGCAGGTTTGTGAATTACAGTGCCCCTGAGCTCCTTTCTTCAACTCGCTTTCTTGTGAGCTGGCCGCAACACCGCAGGATTGCTTCAGGCCCTAGTTTGGTTCCGGCACGGCATGCTGAGCCTTTGGTTAATTCCTCTTCCTGGTGGGAAATGAGAGTTAAATTGGCCCGTCCGGACACCTCCACCTAATCTCTCATTGGTTCTCCCTATTCCTGTTCATCTTCCGCAGAAATTGCTAACTGGGCCAAACAGGAGGTTAAAGGCACTGACTCTCCAAGTGGGGAGAGTGTTAGTAAAGCGTCTGGAATGTTGCACCCGAGTACCAGGGGACGAAAACTGAGACACATTTGAACACGTTTTCCGACCACATGGTGGATCATACTCTGGGTTCCACATGCATGTTTTAACTGAAGGAAGAATCCCTTAAACATGGAGAGTTGAGACCCATGGAATGGGTACCATGCAATATGACTTCAAAGGGTCTGCATTTGCTCACCGAACCTCACCAATCCTATCACTGCTGCGTTTATGCCACTGTACACACGCTTGATTCTCTTTCGGAGACATATAAATCCATAGGTTTTAAGATTCTTACTAGTCAGGTAGATTCTTACTAGTCAGGTATATTCTTAGGCGTTTAAAATGGAGTGTTGAGTCCACTTCGTTGAGCAAGGAGTAGCTCTTGTCTATTACATATTTGGCTTATGGAACGGTATCTGTGCTCATTTCAATCTCTGGTTTTATGCAGCACCCCAACTCACCCGTCCCCTTAAGCAAGCATAAGTTGGTTTTCTACATTTGACACCCTGTTCTGTTTTGTAATTCAGTTCTTGTGTAGCCAAGTTTACATTCCGTGTATTAGTGATATCTTATGATGTTTCTTTTTCTGTGTGACTAATTTCACTTAGAATCATCGTACCTGAATCCACTCATTATGCTGCTACGGGCCTGATGACATAGATTTCATTGCTGAGTGATATTGCATTGTACGTAAGTACCACAATTTCTTTATCCATTTTTCGCTTTCTGTGATATTGAACTTGTACCGTAAACGAGGTTCTTGTAAACAGAGCCGTCCCAAACTTTGGGGTGGCTGTGTCTTTTTGATTTTAATTTCCCTAAGCTATAGGACCATAAGTGGAAGTGCCCTAGGCTCTGTTGCTTTGTTTTTTGGATGTTTCAGGAAACACCATACACTTCTCCAGAGTGGCTGCTGGCAATTTACATCCCGCCCATCAGCATAACTAGGCTCCCAGTTCTCCATGGCTTGTCCTGCCTTTCTGGATTTTACACTTTTTTCAGATGGCCCTTTTGACCGGGGGGCAGTGAGACTTCATTGTAGTGCAGATTTCCTTTGCAAGCTTGCTTGGTTGGCCAAAAAGGGCGTATGCGTTTTTTCCTGGAAAAAACGCATACGCCCTTTTTGGCCAAGTGCATCATTGTGGAGGTTCTGCCTCTTTTCCTATGCTTTACATGCAATTCCAGTCTACCTCCTGAAATCGGTTTCCTGCAATTCTGCCCCCCTTTCAACTGCTCTTGGCAGCCTTACTTCAATATATTTTTGGAAGATAGCTGTCCTTTATAACTCTGCAGGTTTGTGAATTACAGTGCCCCTGAGCTCCTTTCTTCAACTCGCTTTCTTGTGAGCTGGCCGCAACACCGCAGGATTGCTTCTGGTCCTAGTGTGGTTCCGGCATGGCACGCTGAGCCTTTGGTTAATTCCTCTTCCTGGTGGGAAATGAGAGTTAAATTGGCCCGTCCGGACACCTCCACCTAATCTCTCATTGGTTCTCCCTATTCCTGTTCATCTTCCGCAGAAATTGCTAACTGGGCCAAACAGGAGGTTAAAGGCACTGACTCTCCAAGTGGGGAGAGTGTTAGTAAAGCGTCTGGAATGTTGCACCCGAGTACCAGGGGACAAAAACTGAGACACATTTGAACACGTTTTCCGACCACATGGTGGATCATACTCTGGGTTCCACATGCATGTTTTAGCTGAAGGAAGAATCCCTTAAACATGGAGAGTTGAGACCCATGGAATGGGTACCATGCAATATGACTTCAAAGGGTCTGCATTTGCTCACCGAACCTCACCAATCCTATCACTGCTGCGTTTATGCCGCTGTACACACACTTGATTCTCTTTCGGAGACATATAAATCCATAGGTTTTAAGATTCTTACTAGTCAGGTAGATTCTTACTAGTCAGGTATATTCTTAGGCGTTTAATATGGGGTGTTGAGTCCACTTCGTTGAGCAAGGAGTAGCTCTTGTCTATTACATATTTGGCTTATGGAACGGTATCTGTGCTCATTTCAATCTCTGGTTTTATGCAGCACCCCAACTCACCCGTCCCCTTAAGCAAGCATAAGTTGGTTTTCTACATTTGACACCCTGTTCTGTTTTGTAATTCAGTTCTTGTGTAGCCAAGTTTACATTCCGTGTATTAGTGATATCTTATGATGTTTCTTTTTCTGTGTGACTAATTTCACTTAGAATCATCGTACCTGAATCCACTCATTATGCTGCTACGGGCCTGTTGACATAGATTTCATTGCTGAGTGATATTGCATTGTACGTAAGTACCACAATTTCTTTATCCATTTTTCGCTTTCTGTGATATTGAACTTGTACCGTAAACGAGGTTCTTGTAAACAGAGCCGTCCCAAACTTTGGGGTGGCTGTGTCTTTTTGATTTTAATTTCCCTAAGCTATAGGACCATAAGTGGAAGTGCCCTAGGCTCTGTTGCTTTGTTTTTTGGATGTTTCAGGAAACACCATACACTTCTCCAGAGTGGCTGCTGGCAATTTACATCCCGCCCATCAGCATAACTAGGCTCCCAGTTCTCCATGGCCTGTCCTGCCTTTCTGGATTTTACACTTTTTTCAGATGGCCCTTTTGACTGGGGGGCAGTGAGACTTCATTGTAGTGCAGATTTCCTTTGCAAGCTTGCTTGGTTGGCCAAAAAGTGCGTATGCGTTTTTTCCTGAATATATTCAGGAAAAAACGCATACGCCCTTTTTGGCAAAGTGCATCATTGTGGACGTTCTGCCTCTTTTCCTATGCTTTACATGCAATTCCAGTCTACCTCCTGAAATCGGTTTCCTGCAATTCTGCCCCCCTTTCAACTCCTCTTGGGAGCCTTACTTCAATATATTTTTGGAAGATAGCTGTCCTTTATAACTCTGCAGGTTTGTGAATTACAGTGCCCCTGAGCTCCTTTCTTCAAATCGCTTTCTTGTGAGCTGGCCGCAACACCGCAGGATTGCTTCTGGTCCTAGTGTGGTTCCGGCATGGCACACTGAGCCTTTGGTTAATTCCTCTTCCTGGTGGGAAATGAGAGTTAAATTGGCCCGTCCGGACACCTCCACCTAATCTCTCATTGGTTCTCCCTATTCCTGTTCATCTTCCGCAGAAATTGCTAACTGGGCCAAACAGGAGGTTAAAGGCACTGACTCTCCAAGTGGGGAGAGTGTTAGTAAAGCGTCTGGAATGTTGCACCCGAGTACCAGGGGACAAAAACTGAGAAACATTTGAACACGTTTTCCGACCACATGGTGGATCATACTCTGGGTTCCACATGCATGTTTTAGCTGAAGGAAGAATCCCTTAAACATGGAGAGTTGAGACCCATGGAATGGGTACCATGCAATATGACTTCAAAGGGTCTGCATTTGCTCACCGAACCTCACCAATCCTATCACTGCTGCGTTTATGCCGCTGTACACACACTTGATTCTCTTTCGGAGACATATAAATCCATAGGTTTTAAGATTCTTACTAGTCAGGTAGATTCTTACTAGTCAGGTATATTCTTAGGCGTTTAATATGGGGTGTTGAGTCCACTTCGTTGAGCAAGGAGTAGCTCTTGTCTATTACATATTTGGCTTATGGAACGGTATCTGTGCTCATTTCAATCTCTGGTTTTATGCAGCACCCCAACTCACCCGTCCCCTTAAGCAAGCATAAGTTGGTTTTCTACATTTGACACCCTGTTTTGTTTTGTAATTCAGTTCTTGTGTAGCCAAGTTTACATTCCGTGTATTAGTGATATCTTATGATGTTTCTTTTTCTGTGTGACTAATTTCACTTAGAATCATCGTACCTGAATCCACTCATTATGCTGCTACGGGCCTGTTGACATAGATTTCATTGCTGAGTGATATTGCATTGTACGTAAGTACCACAATTTCTTTATCCATTTTTCGCTTTCTGTGATATTGAACTTGTACCGTAAACGAGGTTCTTGTAAACAGAGCCGTCCCAAACTTTGGGGTGGCTGTGTCTTTTTGATTTTAATTTCCCTAAGCTATAGGACCATAAGTGGAAGTGCCCTAGGCTCTGTTGCTTTGTTTTTTGGATGTTTCAGGAAACACCGTACACTTCTCCAGAGTGGCTGCTGGCAATTTACATCCCGCCCATCAGCATAACTAGGCTCCCAGTTCTCCATGGCCTGTCCTGCCTTTCTGGATTTTACACTTTTTTCAGATGGCCCTTTTGACCGGGGGGCAGTGAGACTTCATTGTAGTGCAGATTTCCTTTGCAAGCTTGCTTGGTTGGCCAAAAAGGGCGTATGCGTTTTTTCCTGAATAATATATTCAGGAAAAAACGCATACGCCCTTTTTGGCCAAGTGCATCATTGTGGACGTTCTGCCTCTTTTCCTATGCTTTACATGCAATTCCAGTCTACCTCCTGAAATCGGTTTCCTGCAATTCTGCCCCCCTTTCAACTCCTCTTGGCAGCCTTACTTCAATATATTTTTGGAAGATAGCTGTCCTTTATAACTCTGCAGGTTTGTGAATTACAGTGCCCCTGAGCTCCTTTCTTCAACTCGCTTTCTTGTGAGCTGGCCGCAACACCGCAGCATTGCTTCTGGTCCTAGTGTGGTTCCGGCATGGCACGCTGAGCCTTTGGTTAATTCCTCTTCCTGGTTGGAAATGAGAGTTAAATTTACCCGTCTGGACACCTCCACCTAGTTTCTCATTGGTTCTCCCTATTCCTGTTCATTTTCCACAGAAATTTCAAACTGGGCCAAACAGGAGGTTAAAGGCACTGACTCTCCAAGTGGGGAGAGTGTTAGTAAAGCGTCTGGAATGTTGCACCCGAGTACCAGGAAACGAAAATTGAGACACATTTGAACACGTTTTCCGATCACACGGTGGATCATACTCTGGGTTCCACATGCATGTTTTAGCTGAAGGAAGAATCCCTTAAACAGGGAGAGTTGAGACCCATGGAATGGGTACCATGCAATATGACTTCAAAGGGTCTGCATTTGCTCACCGAACCTCAGCAATCCTATCACTGCTGCGTTTATGCCGCTGTACACACGCTTGATTCTCTTTCGGAGACATATAAATCCATAGGTTTTAAGATTCTTACTAGTCAGGTAGATTCTTACTAGTCAGGTATATTCTTAGGCGTTTAATATGGGGTGTTGAGTCCACTTCGTTGAGCAAGGAGTAGCTCTTGTCTATTACATATTTGGCTTATGGAACGGTATCTGTGCTCATTTCAATCTCTGGTTTTATGCAGCACCCCAACTCACCCGTCCCCTTAAGCAAGCATAAGTTGGTTTTCTACATTTGACACCCTGTTCTGTTTTGTAATTCAGTTCTTGTGTAGCCAAGTTTACATTCCGTGTATTAGTGATATCTTATGATGTTTCTTTTTCTGTGTGACTAATTTCACTTAGAATCATCGTACCTGAATCCACTCATTATGCTGCTACGGGCCTGATGACATAGATTTCATTGCTGAGTGATATTGCATTGTACGTAAGTACCACAGTTTCTTTATCCATTTTTCGCTTTCTGTGATATTGAACTTGTACCGTAAACGAGGTTCTTGTAAACAGAGCCGTCCCAAACTTTGGGGTGGCTGTGTCTTTTTGATTTTAATTTCCCTAAGCTATAGGACCATAAGTGGAAGTGCCCTAGGCTCTGTTATTTTGTTTTTTGGATGTTTCAGGAAACACCATACACTTCTCCAGAGTGGCTGCTGGCAATTTACATCCCGCCCATCAGCATAACAAGGCTCCCAGTTCTCCATGGCCTGTCCTGCCTTTCTGGATTTTACACTTTTTTCAGATGGCCCTTTTGACCGGGGGGCAGTGAGACTTCATTGTAGTGCAGATTTCCTTGCAAGCTTGCTTGGTTGGCCAAAAAGGGCGTATGCGTTTTTCCCTGAATATATTCAGGAAAAAACGCATACACCCTTTTTGGCCAAGTGTATCATTGTGGACGTTCTGCCTCTTTTCCTATGCTTTACATGCAATTCCAGTCTACCTCCTGAAATCGGTTTCCTGCAATTCTTCCCCGCATTCAACTCCTCTTGGCAGCCTTACTTCAATATATTTTTGGAAGATAGCTGTCATTTATAACTCTGCAGGTTTGTGAATTACAGTGCCCCTGAGCTCCTTTCTTCAACTCGCTTTCTTGTGAGCTGGCCGCAACACCGCAGGATTGCTTCAGGCCCTAGTTTGGTTCCGGCACGGCATGCTGAGCCTTTGGTTAATTCCTCTTCCTGGTGGGAAATGAGAGTTAAATTTGCGCGTCCGGACACCTCCACCTAGTCTCTCATTGGTTCTCCCTATTCCTGTTCATTTTCCACAGAAATTGCAAACTGGGCCAAACAGGAGGTTAAAGGCACTGACTCTCCAAGTGGGGAGAGTGTTAGTTAAGCGTCTGGAATGTTGCAACCGAGTACCAGGGGACGAAAACTGAGACACATTTGAACACGTTTCCCGATCACACGGTGGATCATACTCTGGGTTCCACATGCATGTTTTAGCTGAAGGAAGAATCCATTAAACCTGGAGAGTTGAGACCCATGGAATGGGTACCATGCAATATGACTTCAAAGGGTCTGCATTTGCTCACCGAACCTCACCAATCCTATCACTGCTGCGTTTATGCCGCTGTACACACGCTTGATTCTCTTTCGGAGACATATAAATCCATAGGTTTTAAGATACTTACTAGTCAGGTAGATTCTTAGGCGTTTAATATGGAGTGTTGAGTCCACTTCGTTGAGCAAGGAGTAGCTGTTGTCTATTACATATTTGGCTTATGGAACGGTATCTGTGCTAATTTCAATCTCTGGTTTTATGCAGCACCCCAACTCACCCGTCCCCTTAAGCAAGCATAAGTTGGTTTTCTACATTTGACACCCTGTTCTGTTTTGTAATTCAGTTCTTGTGTAGCCAAGTTTACATTCCGTGTATTAGTGATATCTTATGATGTTTCTTTTTCTGTGTGACTAATTTCACTTAGAATCATCGTACCTGAATCCACTCATTATGCTGCTACGGGCCTGTTGACATAGATTTCATTGCTGAGTGATATTGCATTGTACGTAAGTACCACAATTTCTTTATCCATTTTTCGCTTTCTGTGATATTGAACTTGTACCGTAAACGAGGTTCTTGTAAACAGAGCCGTCCCAAACTTTGGGGTGGCTGTGTCTTTTTGATTTTAATTTCCCTAAGCTATAGGACCATAAGTAGAAGTGCCCTAGGCTCTGTTGCTTTGTTTTTTGGATGTTTCAGGAAACACCATACACTTCTCCAGAGTGGCTGCTGGCAATTTACATCCCGCCCATCAGCATAACTAGGCTCCCAGTTCTCCATGGCCTGTCCTGCCTTTCTGGATTTTACACTTTTTTCAGATGGCCCTTTTGACCGGGGAGCAGTGAGACTTCATTGTAGTGCAGATTTCCTTTGCAAGCTTGCTTGGTTGACCAAAAAGGGCGTATGCGTTTTTTCCTGAATATATTCAGGAAAAAACGCATACGCCCTTTTTGGCCAAGTGCATCATTGTGGACGTTCTGCCTCTTTTCCTATGCTTTACATGCAATTCCAGTCTACCTCCTGAAATCGGTTTCCTGCAATTCTGCCCCCCTTTCAACTCCTCTTGGCAGCCTTACTTCAATATATTTTTGGAAGATAGCTGTCCTTTATAACTCTGCAGGTTTGTGAATTACAGTGCCCCTGAGCTCCTTTCTTCAACTCGCTTTCTTGTGAGCTGGCCGCAACACCGCAGGATTGCTTCTGGTCCTAGTGTGGTTCCGGCACGGCACGCTGAGCCTTTGGTTAATTCCTCTTCCTGGTTGGAAATGAGAGTTAAATTTGCCCGTCTGGACACCTCCACCTTGTCTCTCATTGGTTCTCCCTATTCCTGTTCATTTTCCACAGAAATTGCAAACTGGGCCAAACAGGAGGTTAAAGGCACTGACTCTCCAAGTGGGGAGAGTGTTAGTAAAGCGTCTGGAATGTTGCACCCGAGTACCAGGAAACGAAAATTGAGACACATTTGAACACGTTTTCCGATCACACGGTGGATCATACTCTGGGTTCCACATGCATGTTTTAGCTGAAGGAAGAATTCCTTAAACAGGGAGAGTTGAGACCCATGGAATGGGTATCATGCAATATGATTTCAAAGGGTCTGCATTTGCTCACCGAACCTCAGCAATCCTATCACTGCTGCGTTTATGCCGCTGTACACCTGCTTGATTCTCTTTCGGAGACATAGAAATCCATAGGTTTTAAGATTCTTACTAGTCAGATATATTCTTAGGCGTTTAATATGGGGTGTTGAGTCCACTTCGTTGAGCAAGGAGTAGCTCTTGTCTATTACATATTTGGCTTATGGAACGGTATCTGTGCTCATTTCAATCTCTGGTTTTATGCAGCACCCCAACTCACCCGTCCCCTTAAGCAAGCATAAGTTGGTTTTCTACATTTGACACCCTGTTCTGTTTTGTAATTCAGTTCTTGTGTAGCCAAGTTTACATTCCGTGTATTAGTGATATCTTATGATGTTTCTTTTTCTGTGTGACTAATTTCACTTAGAATCATCGTACCTGAATCCACTCATTATGCTGCTACGGGCCTGATGACATAGATTTCATTGCTGAGTGATATTGCATTGTACGTAAGTACCACAATTTCTTTATCCATTTTTCGCTTTCTGTGATATTGAACTTGTACCGTAAACGAGGTTCTTGTAAACAGAGCCGTCCCAAACTTTGGGGTGGCTGTGTCTTTTTGATTTTAATTTCCCTAAGCTATAGGACCATAAGTGGAAGTGCCCTAGGCTCTGTTGCTTTGTTTTTTGGATGTTTCAGGAAACACCATACACTTCTCCAGAGTGGCTGCTGGCAATTTACATCCCGCCCATCAGCATAACTAGGCTCCCAGTTCTCCATGGCCTGTCCTGCCTTTCTGGATTTTACACTTTTTTCAGATGGCCCTTTTGACCGGGGGGCAGTGAGACTTCATTGTAGTGCAGATTTCCTTTGCAAGCTTGCTTGGTTGGCCAAAAAGGGCGTATGCGTTTTTTCCTGAATATATTCAGGAAAAAACGCATACGCCCTTTTTGGCCAAGTGCATCATTGTGGACGTTCTGCCTCTTTTCCTATGCTTTACATGCAATTCCAGTCTACCTCCTGAAATCGGTTTCCTGCAATTCTGCCCTGCTTTCAACTCCTCTTGGCATCCTAATTCAATATATTTTTGGAAGATAGCTGTCATTTATAACTCTGCAGGTTTGTGAATTACAGTGCCCCTGAGCTCCTTTCTTCAACTCGCTTTCTTGTGAGCTGGCCGCAACACCGCAGGATTGCTTCAGGCCCTAGTTTGGTTCCGGCACGGCATGCTGAGCCTTTGGTTAATTCCTCTTCCTGGTGGGAAATGAGAGTTAAATTGGCCCGTCCGGACACCTCCACCTAATCTCTCATTGGTTCTCCCTATTCCTGTTCATCTTCCGCAGAAATTGCTAACTGGGCCAAACAGGAGGTTAAAGGCACTGACTCTCCAAGTGGGGAGAGTGTTAGTAAAGCGTCTGGAATGTTGCACCCGAGTACCAGGGGACCAAAACTGAGACACATTTGAACACGTTTTCCGACCACATGGTGGATCATACTCTGGGTTCCACATGCATGTTTTAACTGAAGGAAGAATCCCTTAAACATGGAGAGTTGAGACCCATGGAATGGGTACCATGCAATATGACTTCAAAGGGTCTGCATTTGCTCACCGAACCTCACCAATCCTATCACTGCTGCGTTTATGCCACTGTACACACGCTTGATTCTCTTTCGGAGACATATAAATCCATAGGTTTTAAGATTCTTACTAGTCAGGTAGATTCTTACTAGTCAGGTATATTCTTAGGCGTTTAATATGGAGTGTTGAGTCCACTTCGTTGAGCAAGGAGTAGCTCTTGTCTATTACATATTTGGCTTATGGAACGGTATCTGTGCTCATTTCAATCTCTGGTTTTATGCAGCACCCCAACTCACCCGTCCCCTTAAGCAAGCATAAGTTGGTTTTCTACATTTGACACCCTGTTCTGTTTTGTAATTCAGTTCTTGTGTAGCCAAGTTTACATTCCGTGTATTAGTGATATCTTATGATGTTTCTTTTTCTGTGTGACTAATTTCACTTAGAATCATCGTACCTGAATCCACTCATTACGCTGCTACGGGCCTGATGACATAGATTTCATTGCTGAGTGATATTGCATTGTACGTAAGTACCACAATTTCTTTATCCATTTTTCGCTTTCTGTGATATTGAACTTGTACCGTAAACGAGGTTCTTGTAAACAGAGCCGTCCCAAACTTTGGGGTGGCTGTGTCTTTTTGATTTTAATTTCCCTAAGCTATAGGACCATAAGTGGAAGTGCCCTAGGCTCTGTTGCTTTGTTTTTTGGATGTTTCAGGAAACACCATACACTTCTCCAGAGTGGCTGCTGGCAATTTACATCCCGCCCATCAGCATAACTAGGCTCCCAGTTCTCCATGGCCTGTCCTGCCTTTCTGGATTTTACACTTTTTTCAGATGGCCCTTTTGACCGGGGGGCAGTGAGACTTCATTGTAGTGCAGATTTCCTTGCAAGCTTGCTTGGTTGGCCAAAAAGGGCATATGCGTTTTTCCCTGAATATATTCAGGAAAAAACGCATACGCCCTTTTTGGCCAAGTGTATCATTGTGGACGTTCTGCCTCTTTTCCTATGCTTTACATGCAATTCCAGTCTACCTCCTGAAATCGGTTTCCTGCAATTCTTCCCCGCATTCAACTCCTCTTGGCAGCCTTACTTCAATATATTTTTGGAAGATAGCTGTCATTTATAACTCTGCAGGTTTGTGAATTACAGTGCCCCTGAGCTCCTTTCTTCAACTCGCTTTCTTGTGAGCTGGCCGCAACACCGCAGGATTGCTTCAGGCCCTAGTTTGTTTCCGGCACGGCATGCTGAGCCTTTGGTTAATTCCTCTTCCTGGTGGGAAATGAGAGTTAAATTTGCGCGTCCGGACACCTCCACCTAGTCTCTCATTGGTTCTCCCTATTCCTGTTCATTTTCCACAGAAATTGCAAACTGGGCCAAACAGGAGGTTAAAGGCACTGACTCTCCAAGTGGGGAGAGTGTTAGTAAAGCGTCTGGAATGTTGCAACCGAGTACCAGGGGACGAAAACTGAGACACATTTGAACACGTTTCCCGATCACACGGTGGATCATACTCTGGGTTCCACATGCATGTTTTAGCTGAAGGAAGAATCCATTAAACCTGGAGAGTTGAGACCCATGGAATGGGTACCATGCAATATGACTTCAAAGGGTCTGCATTTGCTCACCGAACCTCAGCAATCCTATCACTGCTGCGTTTATGCCGCTGTACACACGCTTGATTCTCTTTCGGAGACATATAAATCCATAGGTTTTAAGATACTTACTAGTCAGGTAGATTCTTAGGCGTTTAATATGGAGTGTTGAGTCCACTTCGTTGAGCAAGGAGTCGCTGTTGTCTATTACATATTTGGCTTATGGAACGGTATCTGTGCTAATTTCAATCTCTGGTTTTATGCAGCACCCCAACTCACCCGTCCCCTTAAGCAAGCATAAGTTGGTTTTCTACATTTGACACCCTGTTCTGTTTTGTAATTCAGTTCTTGTGTAGCCAAGTTTACATTCCGTGTATTAGTGATATCTTATGATGTTTCTTTTTCTGTGTGACTAATTTCACTTAGAATCATCGTACCTGAATCCACTCATTATGCTGCTACGGGCCTGTTGACATAGATTTCATTGCTGAGTGATATTGCATTGTACGTAAGTACCACAATTTCTTTATCCATTTTTCGCTTTCTGTGATATTGAACTTGTACCGTAAACGAGGTTCTTGTAAACAGAGCCGTCCCAAACTTTGGGGTGGCTGTGTCTTTTTGATTTTAATTTCCCTAAGCTATAGGACCATAAGTGGAAGTGCCCTAGGCTCTGTTGCTTTGTTTTTTGGATGTTTCAGGAAACACCATACACTTCTCCAGAGTGGCTGCTGGCAATTTACATCCCGCCCATCAGCATAACTAGGCTCCCAGTTCTCCATGGCCTGTCCTGCCTTTCTGGATTTTACACTTTTTTCAGATGGCCCTTTTGACCGGGGAGCAGTGAGACTTCATTGTAGTGCAGATTTCCTTTGCAAGCTTGCTTGGTTGACCAAAAAGGGCGTATGCGTTTTTTCCTGAATATATTCAGGAAAAAACGCATACGCCCTTTTTGGCCAAGTGCATCATTGTGGACGTTCTGCCTCTTTTCCTATGCTTTACATGCAATTCCAGTCTACCTCCTGAAATCGGTTTCCTGCAATTCTGCCCCCCTTTCAACTCCTCTTGGCAGCCTTACTTCAATATATTTTTGGAAGATAGCTGTCCTTTATAACTCTGCAGGTTTGTGAATTACAGTGCCCCTGAGCTCCTTTCTTCAACTCGCTTTCTTGTGAGCTGGCCGCAACACCGCAGGATTGCTTCTGGTCCTAGTGTGGTTCCGGCACGGCACGCTGAGCCTTTGGTTAATTCCTCTTCCTGGTTGGAAATGAGAGTTAAATTTGCCCGTCTGGACACCTCCACCTTGTCTCTCATTGGTTCTCCCTATTCCTGTTCATTTTCCACAGAAATTGCAAACTGGGCCAAACAGGAGGTTAAAGGCACTGACTCTCCAAGTGGGGAGAGTGTTAGTAAAGCGTCTGGAATGTTGCACCCGAGTACCAGGAAACGAAAATTGAGACACATTTGAACACGTTTTCCGATCACACGGTGGATCATACTCTGGGTTCCACATGCATGTTTTAGCTGAAGGAAGAATTCCTTAAACAGGGAGAGTTGAGACCCATGGAATGGGTATCATGCAATATGATTTCAAAGGGTCTGCATTTGCTCACCGAACCTCAGCAATCCTATCACTGCTGCGTTTATGCCGCTGTACACCTGCTTGATTCTCTTTCGGAGACATAGAAATCCATAGGTTTTAAGATTCTTACTAGTCAGATATATTCTTAGGCGTTTAATATGGGGTGTTGAGTCCACTTCGTTGAGCAAGGAGTAGCTCTTGTCTATTACATATTTGGCTTATGGAACGGTATCTGTGCTCATTTCAATCTCTGGTTTTATGCAGCACCCCAACTCACCCGTCCCCTTAAGCAAGCATAAGTTGGTTTTCTACATTTGACACCCTGTTCTGTTTTGTAATTCAGTTCTTGTGTAGCCAAGTTTACATTCCGTGTATTAGTGATATCTTATGATGTTTCTTTTTCTGTGTGACTAATTTCACTTAGAATCATCGTACCTGAATCCACTCATTATGCTGCTACGGGCCTGATGACATAGATTTCATTGCTGAGTGATATTGCATTGTACGTAAGTACCACAATTTCTTTATCCATTTTTCGCTTTCTGTGATATTGAACTTGTACCGTAAACGAGGTTCTTGTAAACAGAGCCGTCCCAAACTTTGGGGTGGCTGTGTCTTTTTGATTTTAATTTCCCTAAGCTATAGGACCATAAGTGGAAGTGCCCTAGGCTCTGTTGCTTTGTTTTTTGGATGTTTCAGGAAACACCATACACTTCTCCAGAGTGGCTGCTGGCAATTTACATCCCGCCCATCAGCATAACTAGGCTCCCAGTTCTCCATGGCCTGTCCTGCCTTTCTGGATTTTACACTTTTTTCAGATGGCCCTTTTGACCGGGGGGCAGTGAGACTTCATTGTAGTGCAGATTTCCTTTGCAAGCTTGCTTGGTTGGCCAAAAAGGGCGTATGTGTTTTTTCCTGAATATATTCAGGAAAAAACGCATACGCCCTTTTTGGCCAAGTGCATCATTGTGGACGTTCTGCCTCTTTTCCTATGCTTTACATGCAATTCCAGTCTACCTCCTGAAATCGGTTTCCTGCAATTCTGCCCTGCTTTCAACTCCTCTTGGCATCCTAATTCAATATATTTTTGGAAGATAGCTGTCATTTATAACTCTGCAGGTTTGTGAATTACAGTGCCCCTGAGCTCCTTTCTTCAACTCGCTTTCTTGTGAGCTGGCCGCAACACCGCAGGATTGCTTCAGGCGCTAGTTTGGTTCCGGCACGGCATGCTGAGCCTTTGGTTAATTCCTCTTCCTGGTGGGAAATGAGAGTTAAATTGGCCCGTCCGGACACCTCCACCTAATCTCTCATTGGTTCTCCCTATTCCTGTTCATCTTCCGCAGAAATTGCTAACTGGGCCAAACAGGAGGTTAAAGGCACTGACTCTCCAAGTGGGGAGAGTGTTAGTAAAGCGTCTGGAATGTTGCACCCGAGTACCAGGGGACCAAAACTGAGACACATTTGAACACGTTTTCCGACCACATGGTGGATCATACTCTGGGTTCCACATGCATGTTTTAACTGAAGGAAGAATCCCTTAAACATGGAGAGTTGAGACCCATGGAATGGGTACCATGCAATATGACTTCAAAGGGTCTGCATTTGCTCACCGAACCTCACCAATCCTATCACTGCTGCGTTTATGCCACTGTACACACGCTTGATTCTCTTTCGGAGACATATAAATCCATAGGTTTTAAGATTCTTACTAGTCAGGTAGATTCTTACTAGTCAGGTATATTCTTAGGCGTTTAAAATGGAGTGTTGAGTCCACTTCGTTGAGCAAGGAGTAGCTCTTGTCTATTACATATTTGGCTTATGGAACGGTATCTGTGCTCATTTCAATCTCTGGTTTTATGCAGCACCCCAACTCACCCGTCCCCTTAAGCAAGCATAAGTTGGTTTTCTACATTTGACACCCTGTTCTGTTTTGTAATTCAGTTCTTGTGTAGCCAAGTTTACATTCCGTGTATTAGTGATATCTTATGATGTTTCTTTTTCTGTGTGACTAATTTCACTTAGAATCATCGTACCTGAATCCACTCATTATGCTGCTACGGGCCTGATGACATAGATTTCATTGCTGAGTGATATTGCATTGTACGTAAGTACCACAATTTCTTTATCCATTTTTCGCTTTCTGTGATATTGAACTTGTACCGTAAACGAGGTTCTTGTAAACAGAGCCGTCCCAAACTTTGGGGTGGCTGTGTCTTTTTGATTTTAATTTCCCTAAGCTATAGGACCATAAGTGGAAGTGCCCTAGGCTCTGTTGCTTTGTTTTTTGGATGTTTCAGGAAACACCATACACTTCTCCAGAGTGGCTGCTGGCAATTTACATCCCGCCCATCAGCATAACTAGGCTCCCAGTTCTCCATGGCTTGTCCTGCCTTTCGGGATTTTACACTTTTTTCAGATGGCCCTTTTGACCGGGGGGCAGTGAGACTTCATTGTAGTGCAGATTTCCTTTGCAAGCTTGCTTGGTTGGCCAAAAAGGGCGTATGCGTTTTTTCCTGGAAAAAACGCATACGCCCTTTTTGGCCAAGTGCATCATTGTGGAGGTTCTGCCTCTTTTCCTATGCTTTACATGCAATTCCAGTCTACCTCCTGAAATCGGTTTCCTGCAATTCTGCCCCCCTTTCAACTGCTCTTGGCAGCCTTACTTCAATATATTTTTGGAAGATAGCTGTCCTTTATAACTCTGCAGGTTTGTGAATTACAGTGCCCCTGAGCTCCTTTCTTCAACTCGCTTTCTTGTGAGCTGGCCGCAACACCGCAGGATTGCTTCTGGTCCTAGTGTGGTTCCGGCATGGCACGCTGAGCCTTTGGTTAATTCCTCTTCCTGGTGGGAAATGAGAGTTAAATTGGCCCGTCCGGACACCTGCACCTAATCTCTCATTGGTTCTCCCTATTCCTGTTCATCTTCCGCAGAAATTGCTAACTGGGCCAAACAGGAGGTTAAAGGCACTGACTCTCCAAGTGGGGAGAGTGTTAGTAAAGCGTCTGGAATGTTGCACCCGAGTACCAGGGGACAAAAACTGAGACACATTTGAACACGTTTTCCGACCACATGGTGGATCATACTCTGGGTTCCACATGCATGTTTTAGCTGAAGGAAGAATCCCTTAAACATGGAGAGTTGAGACCCATGGAATGGGTACCATGCAATATGACTTCAAAGGGTCTGCATTTGCTCACCGAACCTCACCAATCCTATCACTGCTGCGTTTATGCCGCTGTACACACACTTGATTCTCTTTCGGAGACATATAAATCCATAGGTTTTAAGATTCTTACTAGTCAGGTAGATTCTTACTAGTCAGGTATATTCTTAGGCGTTTAATATGGGGTGTTGAGTCCACTTCGTTGAGCAAGGAGTAGCTCTTGTCTATTACATATTTGGCTTATGGAACGGTATCTGTGCTCATTTCAATCTCTGGTTTTATGCAGCACCCCAACTCACCCGTCCCCTTAAGCAAGCATAAGTTGGTTTTCTACATTTGACACCCTGTTCTGTTTTGTAATTCAGTTCTTGTGTAGCCAAGTTTACATTCCGTGTATTAGTGATATCTTATGATGTTTCTTTTTCTGTGTGACTAATTTCACTTAGAATCATCGTACCTGAATCCACTCATTATGCTGCTACGGGCCTGTTGACATAGATTTCATTGCTGAGTGATATTGCATTGTACGTAAGTACCACAATTTCTTTATCCATTTTTCGCTTTCTGTGATATTGAACTTGTACCGTAAACGAGGTTCTTGTAAACAGAGCCGTCCCAAACTTTGGGGTGGCTGTGTCTTTTTGATTTTAATTTCCCTAAGCTATAGGACCATAAGTGGAAGTGCCCTAGGCTCTGTTGCTTTGTTTTTTGGATGTTTCAGGAAACACCATACACTTCTCCAGAGTGGCTGCTGGCAATTTACATCCCGCCCATCAGCATAACTAGGCTCCCAGTTCTCCATGGCCTGTCCTGCCTTTCTGGATTTTACACTTTTTTCAGATGGCCCTTTTGACTGGGGGGCAGTGAGACTTCATTGTAGTGCAGATTTCCTTTGCAAGCTTGCTTGGTTGGCCAAAAAGTGCGTATGCGTTTTTTCCTGAATATATTCAGGAAAAAACGCATACGCCCTTTTTGGCAAAGTGCATCATTGTGGACGTTCTGCCTCTTTTCCTATGCTTTACATGCAATTCCAGTCTACCTCCTGAAATCGGTTTCCTGCAATTCTGCCCCCCTTTCAACTCCTCTTGGGAGCCTTACTTCAATATATTTTTGGAAGATAGCTGTCCTTTATAACTCTGCAGGTTTGTGAATTACAGTGCCCCTGAGCTCCTTTCTTCAAATCGCTTTCTTGTGAGCTGGCCGCAACACCGCAGGATTGCTTCTGGTCCTAGTGTGGTTCCGGCATGGCACACTGAGCCTTTGGTTAATTCCTCTTCCTGGTGGGAAATGAGAGTTAAATTGGCCCGTCCGGACACCTCCACCTAATCTCTCATTGGTTCTCCCTATTCCTGTTCATCTTCCGCAGAAATTGCTAACTGGGCCAAACAGGAGGTTAAAGGCACTGACTCTCCAAGTGGGGAGAGTGTTAGTAAAGCGTCTGGAATGTTGCACCCGAGTACCAGGGGACAAAAACTGAGAAACATTTGAACACGTTTTCCGACCACATGGTGGATCATACTCTGGGTTCCACATGCATGTTTTAGCTGAAGGAAGAATCCCTTAAACATGGAGAGTTGAGACCCATGGAATGGGTACCATGCAATATGACTTCAAAGGGTCTGCATTTGCTCACCGAACCTCACCAATCCTATCACTGCTGCGTTTATGCCGCTGTACACACACTTGATTCTCTTTCGGAGACATATAAATCCATAGGTTTTAAGATTCTTACTAGTCAGGTAGATTCTTACTAGTCAGGTATATTCTTAGGCGTTTAATATGGGGTGTTGAGTCCACTTCGTTGAGCAAGGAGTAGCTCTTGTCTATTACATATTTGGCTTATGGAACGGTATCTGTGCTCATTTCAATCTCTGGTTTTATGCAGCACCCCAACTCACCCGTCCCCTTAAGCAAGCATAAGTTGGTTTTCTACATTTGACACCCTGTTTTGTTTTGTAATTCAGTTCTTGTGTAGCCAAGTTTACATTCCGTGTATTAGTGATATCTTATGATGTTTCTTTTTCTGTGTGACTAATTTCACTTAGAATCATCGTACCTGAATCCACTCATTATGCTGCTACGGGCCTGTTGACATAGATTTCATTGCTGAGTGATATTGCATTGTACGTAAGTACCACAATTTCTTTATCCATTTTTCGCTTTCTGTGATATTGAACTTGTACCGTAAACGAGGTTCTTGTAAACAGAGCCGTCCCAAACTTTGGGGTGGCTGTGTCTTTTTGATTTTAATTTCCCTAAGCTATAGGACCATAAGTGGAAGTGCCCTAGGCTCTGTTGCTTTGTTTTTTGGATGTTTCAGGAAACACCGTACACTTCTCCAGAGTGGCTGCTGGCAATTTACATCCCGCCCATCAGCATAACTAGGCTCCCAGTTCTCCATGGCCTGTCCTGCCTTTCTGGATTTTACACTTTTTTCAGATGGCCCTTTTGACCGGGGGGCAGTGAGACTTCATTGTAGTGCAGATTTCCTTTGCAAGCTTGCTTGGTTGGCCAAAAAGGGCGTATGCGTTTTTTCCTGAATAATATATTCAGGAAAAAACGCATACGCCCTTTTTGGCCAAGTGCATCATTGTGGACGTTCTGCCTCTTTTCCTATGCTTTACATGCAATTCCAGTCTACCTCCTGAAATCGGTTTCCTGCAATTCTGCCCCCCTTTCAACTCCTCTTGGCAGCCTTACTTCAATATATTTTTGGAAGATAGCTGTCCTTTATAACTCTGCAGGTTTGTGAATTACAGTGCCCCTGAGCTCCTTTCTTCAACTCGCTTTCTTGTGAGCTGGCCGCAACACCGCAGCATTGCTTCTGGTCCTAGTGTGGTTCCGGCATGGCACGCTGAGCCTTTGGTTAATTCCTCTTCCTGGTTGGAAATGAGAGTTAAATTTACCCGTCTGGACACCTCCACCTAGTTTCTCATTGGTTCTCCCTATTCCTGTTCATTTTCCACAGAAATTTCAAACTGGGCCAAACAGGAGGTTAAAGGCACTGACTCTCCAAGTGGGGAGAGTGTTAGTAAAGCGTCTGGAATGTTGCACCCGAGTACCAGGAAACGAAAATTGAGACACATTTGAACACGTTTTCCGATCACACGGTGGATCATACTCTGGGTTCCACATGCATGTTTTAGCTGAAGGAAGAATCCCTTAAACAGGGAGAGTTGAGACCCATGGAATGGGTACCATGCAATATGACTTCAAAGGGTCTGCATTTGCTCACCGAACCTCAGCAATCCTATCACTGCTGCGTTTATGCCGCTGTACACACGCTTGATTCTCTTTCGGAGACATATAAATCCATAGGTTTTAAGATTCTTACTAGTCAGGTAGATTCTTACTAGTCAGGTATATTCTTAGGCGTTTAATATGGGGTGTTGAGTCCACTTCGTTGAGCAAGGAGTAGCTCTTGTCTATTACATATTTGGCTTATGGAACGGTATCTGTGCTCATTTCAATCTCTGGTTTTATGCAGCACCCCAACTCACCCGTCCCCTTAAGCAAGCATAAGTTGGTTTTCTACATTTGACACCCTGTTCTGTTTTGTAATTCAGTTCTTGTGTAGCCAAGTTTACATTCCGTGTATTAGTGATATCTTATGATGTTTCTTTTTCTGTGTGACTAATTTCACTTAGAATCATCGTACCTGAATCCACTCATTATGCTGCTACGGGCCTGATGACATAGATTTCATTGCTGAGTGATATTGCATTGTACGTAAGTACCACAGTTTCTTTATCCATTTTTCGCTTTCTGTGATATTGAACTTGTACCGTAAACGAGGTTCTTGTAAACAGAGCCGTCCCAAACTTTGGGGTGGCTGTGTCTTTTTGATTTTAATTTCCCTAAGCTATAGGACCATAAGTGGAAGTGCCCTAGGCTCTGTTGCTTTGTTTTTTGGATGTTTCAGGAAACACCATACACTTCTCCAGAGTGGCTGCTGGCAATTTACATCCCGCCCATCAGCATAACTAGGCTCCCAGTTCTCCATGGCCTGTCCTGCCTTTCTGGATTTTACACTTTTTTCAGATGGCCCTTTTGACCGGGGGGCAGTGAGACTTCATTGTAGTGCAGATTTCCTTTGCAAGCTTGCTTGGTTGGCCAAAAAGGGCGTATGCGTTTTTTCCTGAATATATTCAGGAAAAAACGCATACGCCCTTTTTGGCCAAGTGCATCATTGTGGACGTTCTGCCTCTTTTCCTATGCTTTACATGCAATTCCAGTCTACCTCCTGAAATCGGTTTCCTGCAATTCTGCCCTGCTTTCAACTCCTCTTGGCATTCTAATTCAATATATTTTTGGAAGATAGCTGTCATTTATAACTCTGCAGGTTTGTGAATTACAGTGCCCCTGAGCTCCTTTCTTCAACTCGCTTTCTTGTGAGCTGGCCGCAACACCGCAGGATTGTTTCAGGCCCTAGTTTGGTTCCGGCACGGCATGCTGAGCCTTTGGTTAATTCCTCTTCCTGGTGGGAAATGAGAGTTAAATTTGCCCGTCCGGACACCTCCACCTAGTCTCTCATTGGTTCTCCCAATTCCTGTTCATTTTCCACAGAAATTGCAAACTGAGCCAAACAGGAGGTTAAAGGCACTGACTCTCCAAGTGGGGAGAGTGTTAGTAAAGCGTCTGGAATGTTGCAACCGAGTACCAGGGGACGAAAATTGAGACACATTTGAACACGTTTCCCGATCACACGGTGGATCATACTCTGGGTTCCACATGCATGTTTTAGCTGAAGGAAGAATCCATTAAACAGGGAGAGTTGAGACCCATGGAATGGGTAACATGCAATATGACTTCAAAGGGTCTGCATTTGCTCACCGAACCTCAGCAATCCTATCACTGCTGCGTTTATGCCGCTGTACACACGCTTGATTCTCTTTCGGAGACATATAAATCCATAGGTTTTAAGATTCTTACTAGTCAGGTAGATTCTTAGGCGTTTAATATGGAGTGTTGAGTCCACTTCGTTGAGCAAGGAGTAGCTCTTGTCTATTACATATTTGGCTTATGGAACGGTATCTGTGCTCATTTCAATCTCTGGTTTTATGCAGCACCCCAACTCACCCGTCCCCTTAAGCAAGCATAAGTTGGTTTTCTACATTTGACACCCTGTTCTGTTTTGTAATTCAGTTCTTGTGTAGCCAAGTTTACATTCCGTGTATTAGTGATATCTTATGATGTTTCTTTTTCTGTGTGACTAATTTCACTTAGAATCATCGTACCTGAATCCACTCATTATGCTGCTACGGGCCTGATGACATAGATTTCATTGCTGAGTGATATTGCATTGTACGTAAATACCACAATTTCTTTATCCATTTTTCGCTTTCTGTGATATTGAACTTGTACCGTAAACGAGGTTCTTGTAAACAGAGCCGTCCCAAACTTTGGGGTGGCTGTGTCTTTTTGATTTTAATTTCCCTAAGCTATAGGACCATAAGTGGAAGTGCCCTAGGCTCTGTTGCTTTGTTTTTTGGATGTTTCAGGAAACACCATACACTTCTCCAGAGTGGCTGCTGGCAATTTACATCCCGCCCATCAGCATAACTAGGCTCCCAGTTCTCCATGGCCTGTCCTGCCTTTCTGGATTTTACACTTTTTTCAGATGGCCCTTTTGACCGGGGGGCAGTGAGACTTCATTGTAGTGCAGATTTCCTTTGCAAGCTTGCTTGTTTGGCCAAAAAGGGCGTATGCGTTTTTTCCTGAATATATTCAGGAAAAAACGCATACGCCCTTTTTGGCCAAGTGCATAATTGTGGACGTTCTGCCTCTTTTCCTATGCTTTACATGCAATTCCAGTCTACCTCCTGAAATCGGTTTCCTGCAATTCTGCCCCCCTTTCAACTCCTCTTGGCAGCCTTACTTCAATATATTTTTGGAAGATAGCTGTCATTTGTAACTCTGCAGGTTTGTGAATTACAGTGCCCCTGAGCTCCTTTCTTCAACTCGCTTTCTTGAGAGCTGGCCGCAACACCGCAGGATTGCTTCTGGTCCTAGTGTGGTTCCGGCATGGCACGCTGAGCCTTTGGTTAATTCCTCTTCCTGGTGGGAAATGAGAGTTAAATTTGCCCGTCCGGACACCTCCACTTAGTTTCTCATTGGTTCTCCCTATTCCTGTTCATTTTCCACAGTAATTGCAAACTGGGCCAAACAGGAGGTTAAAGGCACTGACTCTCCAAGTGGGGAGAGTGTTAGTAAAGCGTCTGGAATGTTGCACCCGAGTACCAGGGGACGAAAACTGAGACACATTTGAACACGTTTCCCGATCACACGGTGGATCATACTCTGGGTTCCACATGCATGTTTTAGATGAAGGAAGAATCCCTTAAACAGGGAGAGTTGAGACCCATGGAATGGGTACCATGCAATATGACTTCAAAGGGTCTGCATTTGCTCACCGAACCTCAGCAATCCTATCACTGCTGCGTTTATGCCGCTGTACACACGCTTGATTCTCTTTCGGAGACATATAAATCCATAGTTTTTAAGATTCTTACTAGTCAGGTAGATTCTTACTAGTCAGGTATATTTTTAGGCGTTTAATATGGGGTGTTGAGTCCACTTCGTTGAGCAAGGAGTAGCTCTTGTCTATTACATATTTGGCTTATGGAACGGTATCTGTGCTCATTTCAATCTCTGGTTTTATGCAGCACCCCAACTCACCCGTCCCCTTAAGCAAGCATAAGTTGGTTTTCTACATTTGACACCCTGTTCTGTTTTGTAATTCAGTTCTTGTGTAGCCAAGTTTACATTCCGTGTATTAGTGATATCTTATGATGTTTCTTTTTCTGTGTGACTAATTTCACTTAGAATCATCGTACCTGAATCCACTCATTATGCTGCTACGGGCCTGATGACATAGATTTCATTGCTGAGTGATATTGCATTGTACGTAAGTACCACAATTTCTTTATCCATTTTTCGCTTTCTGTGATATTGAACTTGTACCGTAAACGAGGTTCTTGTAAACAGAGCCGTCCCAAACTTTGGGGTGGCTGTGTCTTTTTGATTTTAATTTCCCTAAGCTATAGGACCATAAGTGGAAGTGCCCTAGGCTCTGTTGCTTTGTTTTTTGGATGTTTCAGGAAACACCATACACTTCTCCAGAGTGGCTGCTGGCAATTTACATCCCGCCCATCAGCATAACTAGGCTCCCAGTTCTCCATGGCCTGTCCTGCCTTTCTGGATTTTACACTTTTTTCAGATGGCCCTTTTGACCGGGGGGCAGTGAGACTTCATTGTAGTGCAGATTTCCTTTGCAAGCTTGCTTGGTTGGCCAAAAAGGGCGTATGCGTTTTTTCCTGAATATATTCAGGAAAAAACGCATACGCCCTTTTTGGCCAAGTGCATAATTGTGGACGTTCTGCCTCTTTTCCTATGCTTTACATGCAATTCCAGTCTACCTCCTGAAATCGGTTTCCTGCAATTCTGCCCCCCTTTCAACTCCTCTTGGCAGCCTTACTTCAATATATTTTTGGAAGATAGCTGTCATTTGTAACTCTGCAGGTTTGTGAATTACAGTGCCCCTGAGCTCCTTTCTTCAACTCGCTTTCTTGAGAGCTGGCCGCAACACCGCAGGATTGCTTCTGGTCCTAGTGTGGTTCCGGCATGGCATGCTGAGCCTTTGGTTAATTCCTCTTCCTGGTGGGAAATGAGAGTTAAATTTGCCCGTCCGGATACCTCCACCTAGTTTCTCATTGGTTCTCCCTATTCCTGTTCATTTTCCACAGTAATTGCAAACTGGGCCAAACAGGAGGTTAAAGGCACTGACTCTCCAAGTGGGGAGAGTGTTAGTAAAGCGTCTGGAATGTTGCACCCGAGTACCAGGGGACGAAAACTGAGACACATTTGAACACGTTTCCCGATCACACGGTGGATCATACTCTGGGTTCCACATGCATGTTTTAGATGAAGGAAGAAACCCTTAAACAGGGAGAGTTGAGACCCATGGAATGGGTACCATGCAATATGACTTCAAAGGGTCTGCATTTGCTCACCGAACCTCAGCAATCCTATCACTGCTGCGTTTATGCCGCTGTACACACGCTTGATTCTCTTTCGGAGACATATAAATCCATAGGTTTTAAGATTCTTACTAGTCAGGTAGATTCTTACTAGTCAGGTATATTCTTAGGCGTTTAATATGGGGTGTTGAGTCCACTTCGTTGAGCAAGGAGTAGCTCTTGTCTATTACATATTTGGCTTATGGAACGGTATCTGTGCTCATTTCAATCTCTGGTTTTATGCAGCACCCCAACTCACCCGTCCCCTTAAGCAAGCATAAGTTGGTTTTCTACATTTGACACCCTGTTCTGTTTTGTAATTCAGTTCTTGTGTAGCCAAGTTTACATTCCGTGTATTAGTGATATCTTATGATGTTTCTTTTTCTGTGTGACTAATTTCACTTAGAATCATCGTACCTGAATCCACTCATTATGCTGCTACGGGCCTGATGACATAGATTTCATTGCTGAGTGATATTGCATTGTACGTAAGTACCACAGTTTCTTTATCCATTTTTCGCTTTCTGTGATATTGAACTTGTACCGTAAACGAGGTTCTTGTAAACAGAGCCGTCCCAAAATTTGGGGTGGCTGTGTCTTTTTGATTTTAATTTCCCTAAGCTATAGGACCATAAGTGGAAGTGCCCTAGGCTCTGTTGCTTTGTTTTTTGGATGTTTCAGGAAACACCATACACTTCTCCAGAGTGGCTGCTGGCAATTTACATCCCGCCCATCAGCATAACTAGGCTCCCAGTTCTCCATGGCCTGTCCTGCCTTTCTGGATTTTACACTTTTTTCAGATGGCCCTTTTGACCGGGGGGCAGTGAGACTTCATTGTAGTGCAGATTTCCTTTGCAAGCTTGCTTGGTTGGCCAAAAAGGGCGTATGCGTTTTTTCCTGAATATATTCAGGAAAAAACGCATACGCCCTTTTTGGCCAAGTGCATCATTGTGGACGTTCTGCCTCTTTTCCTATGCTTTACATGCAATTCCAGTCTACCTCCTGAAATCGGTTTCCTGCAATTCTGCCCTGCTTTCAACTCCTCTTGGCATCCTAATTCAATATATTTTTGGAAGATAGCTGTCATTTATAACTCTGCAGGTTTGTGAATTACAGTGCCCCTGAGCTCCTTTCTTCAACTCGCTTTCTTGTGAGCTGGCCGCAACACCGCAGGATTGCTTCAGGCCCTAGTTTGGTTCCGGCATGGCATGCTGAGCCTTTGGTTAATTCCTCTTCCTGGTGGGAAATGAGAGTTAAATTGGCCCGTCCGGACACCTCCACCTAATCTCTCATTGGTTCTCCCTATTCCTGTTCATCTTCCGCAGAAATTGCTAACTGGGCCAAACAGGAGGTTAAAGGCACTGACTCTCCAAGTGGGGAGAGTGTTAGTAAAGCGTCTGGAATGTTGCACCCGAGTACCAGGGGACGAAAACTGAGACACATTTGAACACGTTTTCCGACCACATGGTGGATCATACTCTGGGTTCCACATGCATGTTTTAGCTGAAGGAAGAATCCCTTAAACATGGAGAGTTGAGACCCATGGAATGGGTACCATGCAATATGACTTCAAAGGGTCTGCATTTGCTCACCGAACCTCACCAATCCTATCACTGCTGCGTTTATGCCGCTGTACACACGCTCGATTCTCTTTCGGAGACATATAAATCCATAGGTTTTAAGATTCTTAGTAGTCAGGTAGATTCTTACTAGTCAGGTATATTCTTAGGCGTTTAATATGGGGTGTTGAGTCCACTTCGTTGAGCAAGGAGTAGCTCTTGTCTATTACATATTTGGCTTATGGAACGGTATCTGTGCTCATTTCAATCTCTGGTTTTATGCAGCACCCCAACTCACCCGTCCCCTTAAGCAAGCATAAGTTGGTTTTCTACATTTGACACCCTGTTCTGTTTTGTAATTCAGTTCTTGTGTAGCCAAGTTTACATTCCGTGTATTAGTGATATCTTATGATGTTTCTTTTTCTGTGTGACTAATTTCACTTAGAATCATCGTACCTGAATCCACTCATTATGCTGCTACGGGCCTGATGACATAGATTTCATTGCTGAGTGATATTGCATTGTACGTAAGTACCACAATTTCTTTATCCATTTTTCGCTTTCTGTGATATTGAACTTGTACCGTAAACGAGGTTCTTGTAAACAGAGCCGTCCCAAACTTTGGGGTGGCTGTGTCTTTTTGATTTTAATTTCCCTAAGCTATAGGACCATAAGTGGAAGTGCCCTAGGCTCTGTTGCTTTGTTTTTTGGATGTTTCAGGAAACACCATACACTTCTCCAGAGTGGCTGCTGGCAATTTACATCCCGCCCATCAGCATAACTAGGCTCCCAGTTCTCCATGGCCTGTCCTGCCTTTCTGGATTTTACACTTTTTTCAGATGGCCCTTTTGACCGGGGGGCAGTGAGACTTCATTGTAGTGCAGATTTCCTTTGCAAGCTTGCTTGGTTGGCCAAAAAGGGCGTATGCGTTTTTTCCTGAATATATTCAGGAAAAAACGCATACGCCCTTTTTGGCCAAGTGCATCATTGTGGACGTTCTGCCTCTTTTCCTTTGCTTTAGATGCAATTCCAGTCTACCTCCTGAAATCGGTTTCCTGCAATTCTGCCCTGCTTTCAACTCCTCTTGGCATCCTAATTCAATATATTTTTGGAAGATAGCTGTCATTTATAACTCTGCAGGTTTGTGAATTACAGTGCCCCTGAGCTCCTTTCTTCAACTCGCTTTCTTGTGAGCTGGCCGCAACACCGCAGGATTGCTTCAGGCCCTAGTTTGGTTCCGGGACGGCATGCTGTGCCTTTGGTTAATTCCTCTTCCTGGTGGGAAATGAGAGTTAAATTTGCCCGTCTGGACACCTCCACCTAGTCTCTCATTGGTTCTCCAAATTCCTGTTCATTTTCCACAGAAATTGCAAACTGGGCAAAAGAGGAGGTTAAAGGCACTGACTCTCCAAGTGGGGAGAGTGTTAGTAAAGCGTCTGGAATGTTGCAACCGAGTACCAGGGGACGAAAATTGAGACACATTTGAACACGTTTCCCGATCACACGGTGGATCATACTCTGGGTTCCACATGCATGTTTTAGCTGAAGGAAGAATCCATTAAACCTGGAGAGTTGAGACCCATGGAATGGGTACCATGCAATATGACTTCAAAGGGTCTGCATTTGCTCACCGAACCTCAGCAATCCTATCACTGCTGCGTTTATGCCGCTGTACACACGCTTGATTCTCTTTCGGAGACATATAAATCCATAGGTTTTAAGATTCTTACTAGTCAGATATATTCTTAGGCGTTTAATATGGGGTGTTGAGTCCACTTCGTTGAGCAAGGAGTAGCTCTTGTCTATTACATATTTGGCTTATGGAACGGTATCTGTGCTCATTTCAATCTCTGGCTTTATGCAGCACCCCATCTCACCCGTCCCCTTAAGCAAGCATAAGTTGGTTTTCTACATTTGACACCCTGTTCTGTTTTGTAATTCAGTTCTTGTGTAGCCAAGTTTACATTCCGTGTATTAGTGATATCTTATGATGTTTCTTTTTCTGTGTGACGAATTTCACTTAGAATCATCGTACCTGAATCCACTCATTATTCTGCTACGGGCCTGATGACATAGATTTCATTGCTGAGTGATATTGCATTGTACGTAAGTACCACAATTTCTTTATCCATTTTTCGCTTTCTGTGATATTCAACTTGTACCGTAAACTAGGTTCTTGTAAACAGAGCCGTCCCAAACTTTGGGGTGGCTGTGTCTTTTTGATTTTAATTTCCCTAAGCTATAGGACCATAAGTGGAAGTGCCCTAGGCTCTGTTGCTTTGTTTTTTGGATGTTTCAGGAAACACCATACACTTCTCCAGAGTGGCTGCTGGCAAATTACATCCCGCCATCAGCATAACTAGGCTCCCAGTTCTCCATGGCCTGTCCTGCCTTTCTGGATTTTACACTTTTTTCAGATGGCCCTTTTGACCGGGGAGCAGTGAGACTTCATTGTAGTGCAGATTTCCTTTGCAAGCTTGCTTGGTTGGCCAAAAAGGGCGTATGCGTTTTTTCCTGAATATATTCAGGAAAAAACGCATACGCCCTTTTTGGCCAAGTGCATCATTGTGGACGTTCTGCCTCTTTTCCTATGCTTTACATGCAATTCCAGTGTACCTCCAGAAATCGGTTTCCTGCAATTCTGCCCCGCTTTCAACTCCTCTTGGCAGCCTTACTTCAATATATATTTGGAAGATAGCTGTCATTTATAACTCTGCAGGTTTGTGAATTACAGTGCCCCTGAGCTCCTTTCTTCAACTCGCTTTCTTGTGAGCTGGCCGCAACACCGCAGGATTGCTTCAGGCCCTAGTTTGATTCCGGCACGGCATGCTGAGCCTTTGGTTAATTCCACTTCCTGGTGGGAAATGAGAGTTAAATTTGCCCGTCCGGATACCTCCACCTAGTCTCTCATTGGTTCTCCCTATTCCTGTTCATTTTCCACAGAAATTGCAAACTGGGCCAAACAGGAGGTTAAAGGCACTGACTCTCCAAGTGGGGAGAGTGTTAGTAAAGCGTCTGGAATGTTGCACCCGAGTACCAGGGAACGAAAACTGAGACACATTTGAACACGTTTCCCGATCACACGGTGGATCATACTCTGGGTTCCACATGCATGTTTTAGCTGAAGGAAGAATCCCTTAAACATGGAGAGTTGAGACCCATGGAATGGGTACCATGCAATATGACTTCAAAGGGTCTGCATTTGCTCACCGAACCTCAGCAATCCTATCACTGCTGCGTTTATGCTGCTGTACACACGCTTGATTCTCTTTCGGAGACATATAAATCCATAGGTTTTAAGATTCTTACTAGTCAGGTAGATTCTTAGGCGTTTAATATGGAGTGTTGAGTCCACTTCGTTGAGCAAGGAGTAGCTCTTGTCTATTACATATTTGGCTTATGGAACGGTATCTGTGCTCATTTCAATCTCTGGTTTTATGCAGCACCCCAACTCACCCGTCCCCTTAAGCAAGCATAAGTTGGTTTTCTACATTTGACACCCTGTTCTGTTTTGTAATTCAGTTCTTGTGTAGCCAAGTTTACATTCCGTGTATTAGTGATATCTTATGATGTTTCTTTTTCTGTGTGACTAATTTCACTTAGAATCATCGTACCTGAATCCACTCATTATGCTGCTACGGGCCTGATGACATAGATTTCATTGCTGAGTGATATTGCATTGTACGTAAGTACCACAATTTCTTTATCCATTTTTCGCTTTCTGTGATATTCAACTTGTACCGTAAACTAGGTTCTTGTAAACAGAGCCGTCCCAAACTTTGGGGTGGCTGTGTCTTTTTGATTTTAATTTCCCTAAGCTATAGGACCATAAGTGGAAGTGCCCTAGGCTCTGTTGCTTTGTTTTTTGGATGTTTCAGGAAACACCATACACTTCTCCAGAGTGGCTGCTGGCAATTTACATCCCGCCCATCAGCATAACTAGGCTCCCAGTTCTCCATGGCCTGTCCTGCCTTTCTGGATTTTACACTTTTTTCAGATGGCCCTTTTGACCGGGGAGCAGTGAGACTTCATTGTAGTGCAGATTTCCTTTGCAAGCTTGCTTGGTTGGCCAAAAAGGGCGTATGCGTTTTTTCCTGAATATATTCAGGAAAAAACGCATACGCCCTTTTTGGCCAAGTGCATCATTGTGGACGTTCTGCCTCTTTTCCTATGCTTTACATGCAATTCCAGTGTACCTCCAGAAATCGGTTTCCTGCAATTCTGCCCCGCTTTCAACTCCTCTTGGCAGCCTTACTTCAATATATATTTGGAAGATAGCTGTCATTTATAACTCTGCAGGTTTGTGAATTACAGTGCCCCTGAGCTCCTTTCTTCAACTCGCTTTCTTGTGAGCTGGCCGCAACACCGCAGGATTGCTTCAGGCCCTAGTTTGATTCCGGCACGGCATGCTGAGCCTTTGGTTAATTCCACTTCCTGGTGGGAAATGAGAGTTAAATTTGCCCGTCCGGATACCTCCACCTAGTCTCTCATTGGTTCTCCCTATTCCTGTTCATTTTCCACAGAAATTGCAAACTGGGCCAAACAGGAGGTTAAAGGCACTGACTCTCCAAGTGGGGAGAGTGTTAGTAAAGCGTCTGGAATGTTGCACCCGAGTACCAGGGAACGAAAACTGAGACACATTTGAACACGTTTCCCGATCACACGGTGGATCATACTCTGGGTTCCACATGCATGTTTTAGCTGAAGGAAGAATCCCTTAAACATGGAGAGTTGAGACCCATGGAATGGGTACCATGCAATATGACTTCAAAGGGTCTGCATTTGCTCACCGAACCTCAGCAATCCTATCACTGCTGCGTTTATGCTGCTGTACACACGCTTGATTCTCTTTCGGAGACATATAAATCCATAGGTTTTAAGATTCTTACTAGTCAGGTAGATTCTTAGGCGTTTAATATGGAGTGTTGAGTCCACTTCGTTGAGCAAGGAGTAGCTCTTGTCTATTACATATTTGGCTTATGGAACGGTATCTGTGCTCATTTCAATCTCTGGTTTTATGCAGCACCCCAACTCACCCGTCCCCTTAAGCAAGCATAAGTTGGTTTTCTACATTTGACACCCTGTTCTGTTTTGTAATTCAGTTCTTGTGTAGCCAAGTTTACATTCCGTGTATTAGTGATATCTTATGATGTTTCTTTTTCTGTGTGACTAATTTCACTTAGAATCATCGTACCTGAATCCACTCATTATGCTGCTACGGGCCTGATGACATAGATTTCATTGCTGAGTGATATTGCATTGTACGTAAGTACCACAATTTCTTTATCCATTTTTCGCTTTCTGTGATATTCAACTTGTACCGTAAACTAGGTTCTTGTAAACAGAGCCGTCCCAAACTTTGGGGTGGCTGTGTCTTTTTGATTTTAATTTCCCTAAGCTATAGGACCATAAGTGGAAGTGCCCTAGGCTCTGTTGCTTTGTTTTTTGGATGTTTCAGGAAACACCATACACTTCTCCAGAGTGGCTGCTGGCAATTTACATCCCGCCCATCAGCATAACTAGGCTCCCAGTTCTCCATGGCCTGTCCTGCCTTTCTGGATTTTACACTTTTTTCAGATGGCCCTTTTGACCGGGGAGCAGTGAGACTTCATTGTAGTGCAGATTTCCTTTGCAAGCTTGCTTGGTTGGCCAAAAAGGGCGTATGCGTTTTTTCCTGAATATATTCAGGAAAAAACGCATACGCCCTTTTTGGCCAAGTGCATCATTGTGGACGTTCTGCCTCTTTTCCTATGCTTTACATGCAATTCCAGTGTACCTCCAGAAATCGGTTTCCTGCAATTCTGCCCCGCTTTCAACTCCTCTTGGCAGCCTTACTTCAATATATATTTGGAAGATAGCTGTCATTTATAACTCTGCAGGTTTGTGAATTACAGTGCCCCTGAGCTCCTTTCTTCAACTCGCTTTCTTGTGAGCTGGCCGCAACACCGCAGGATTGCTTCAGGCCCTAGTTTGATTCCGGCACGGCATGCTGAGCCTTTGGTTAATTCCTCTTCCTGGTGGGAAATGAGAGTTAAATTTGCCCGTCCGGATACCTCCACCTAGTCTCTCATTGGTTCTCCCTATTCCTGTTCATTTTCCACAGAAATTGCAAACTGGGCCAAACAGGAGGTTAAAGGCACTGACTCTCCAAGTGGGGAGAGTGTTAGTAAAGCGTCTGGAATGTTGCACCCGAGTACCAGGGAACGAAAACTGAGACACATTTGAACACGTTTCCCGATCACACGGTGGATCATACTCTGGGTTCCACATGCATGTTTTAGCTGAAGGAAGAATCCCTTAAACATGGAGAGTTGAGACCCATGGAATGGGTACCATGCAATATGACTTCAAAGGGTCTGCATTTGCTCACCGAACCTCAGCAATCCTATCACTGCTGCGTTTATGCTGCTGTACACACGCTTGATTCTCTTTCGGAGACATATAAATCCATAGGTTTTAAGATTCTTACTAGTCAGGTAGATTCTTAGGCGTTTAATATGGAGTGTTGAGTCCACTTCGTTGAGCAAGGAGTAGCTCTTGTCTATTACATATTTGGCTTATGGAACGGTATCTGTGCTCATTTCAATCTCTGGTTTTATGCAGCACCCCAACTCACCCGTCCCCTTAAGCAAGCATAAGTTGGTTTTCTACATTTGACACCCTGTTCTGTTTTGTAATTCAGTTCTTGTGTAGCCAAGTTTACATTCCGTGTATTAGTGATATCTTATGATGTTTCTTTTTCTGTGTGACTAATTTCACTTAGAATCATCGTACCTGAATCCACTCATTATGCTGCTACGGGCCTGATGACATAGATTTCATTGCTGAGTGATATTGCATTGTACGTAAGTACCACAATTTCTTTATCCATTTTTCGCTTTCTGTGATATTCAACTTGTACCGTAAACTAGGTTCTTGTAAACAGAGCCGTCCCAAACTTTGGGGTGGCTGTGTCTTTTTGATTTTAATTTCCCTAAGCTATAGGACCATAAGTGGAAGTGCCCTAGGCTCTGTTGCTTTGTTTTTTGGATGTTTCAGGAAACACCATACACTTCTCCAGAGTGGCTGCTGGCAATTTACATCCCGCCCATCAGCATAACTAGGCTCCCAGTTCTCCATGGCCTGTCCTGCCTTTCTGGATTTTACACTTTTTTCAGATGGCCCTTTTAACCGGGGGGCAGTGAGACTTCATTGTAGTGCAGATTTCCTTTGCAAGCTTGCTTGTTTGGCCAAAAAGAGCGTATGCGTTTTTTCTTGAATATATTCAGGAAAAAACGCATACGCCCTTTTTGGCCAAGTGCATCATTGTGGACGTTCTGCCTCTTTTCCTATGCTTTACATGCAATTCCAGTCTACCTCCTGAAATCGGTTTCCTGCAATTCTGCCCTGCTTTCAACTCCTCTTGGCATCCTAATTCAATATATTTTTGGAAGATAGCTGTCATTTATAACTCTGCAGGTTTGTGAATTACAGTGCCCCTGAGCTCCTTTCTTCAACTCGCTTTCTTGTGAGCTGGCCGCAACACCGCAGGATTGCTTCAGGCCCTAGTTTGGTTCCGGCACGGCATGCTGAGCCTTTGGTTAATTCCTCTTCCTGGTGGGAAATGAGAGTTAAATTGGCCCGTCCGGACACCTCCACCTAATCTCTCATTGGTTCTCCCTATTCCTGTTCATCTTCCGCAGAAATTGCTAACTGGGCCAAACAGGAGGTTAAAGGCACTGACTCTCCAAGTGGGGAGAGTGTTAGTAAAGCGTCTGGAATGTTGCACCCGAGTACCAGGGGACCAAAACTGAGACATATTTGAACACGTTTTCCGACCACATGGTGGATCATACTCTGGGTTCCACATGCATGTTTTAGCTGAAGGAAGAATCCCTTAAACATGGAGAGTTGAGACCCATGGAATGGGTACCATGCAATATGATTTCAAAGGGTCTGCATTTGCTCACCGAACCTCAGCAATCCTATCACTGCTGCGTTTATGCCGCTGTACACACGCTTGATTCTCTTTCGGAGACATATAAATCCATAGGTTTTAAGATTCTTACTAGTCAGGTAGATTCTTACTAGTCAGGTATATTCTTAGGCGTTTAATATGGGGTGTTGAGTCCACTTCGTTGAGCAAGGAGTAGCTCTTGTCTATTACATATTTGGCTTATGGAACGGTATCTGTGCTCATTTCAATCTCTGGTTTTATGCAGCACCCCAACTCACCCGTCCCCTTAAGCAAGCATAAGTTGGTTTTCTACATTTGACACCCTGTTCTGTTTTGTAATTCAGTTCTTGTGTAGCCAAGTTTACATTCCGTGTATTAGTGATATCTTATGATGTTTCTTTTTCTGTGTGACTAATTTCACTTAGAATCATCGTACCTGAATCCACTCATTATGCTGCTACGGGCCTGATGACATAGATTTCATTGCTGAGTGATATTGCATTGTACGTAAGTACCACAATTTCTTTATCCATTTTTCGCTTTCTGTGATATTGAACTTGTACCGTAAACGAGGTTCTTGTAAACAGAGCCGTCCCAAACTTTGGGGTGGCTGTGTCTTTTTGATTTTAATTTCCCTAAGCTATAGGACCATAAGTGGAAGTGCCCTAGGCTCTGTTGCTTTGTTTTTTGGATGTTTCAGGAAACACCATACACTTCTCCAGAGTGGCTGCTGGCAATTTACATCCCGCCCATCAGCATAACAAGGCTCCCAGTTCTCCATGGCCTGTCCTGCCTTTCTGGATTTTACACTTTTTTCAGATGGCCCTTTTGACCGGGGGGCAGTGAGACTTCATTGTAGTGCAGATTTCCTTTGCAAGCTTGCTTGGTTGGCCAAAAAGGGCGTATGCGTTTTTTCCTGAATATATTCAGGAAAAAACGCATACGCCCTTTTTGGCCAAGTGCATCATTGTGGACGTTCTGCCTCTTTTCCTATGCTTTACATGCAATTCCAGTCTACCTCCTGAAATCGGTTTCCTGCAATTCTGCCCCCCTTTCAACTCCTCTTGGCAGCCTTACTTCAATATATTTTTGGAAGATAGCTGTCCTTTATAACTCTGCAGGTTTGTGAATTACAGTGCCCCTGAGCTCCTTTCTTCAACTCGCTTTCTTGTGAGCTGGCCGCAACACCGCAGGATTGCTTCTGGTCCTAGTGTGGTTCCGGCATGGCACGCTGAGCCTTTGGTTAATTCCTCTTCCTGGTGGGAAATGAGAGTTAAATTTGCCCGTCTGGACACCTCCACCTAGTCTCTCATTGGTTCTCCCTATTCCTGTTCATTTTCCACAGAAATTGCAAACTGGGCCAAACAGGAGGTTAAAGGCACTGACTCTCCAAGTGGGGAGAGTGTTAGTAAAGCGTCTGGAATGTTGCACCCGAGTACCAGGAAACGAAAATTGAGACACATTTGAACACGTTTTCCGATCACACGGTGGATCATACTCTGGGTTCCACATGCATGTTTTAGCGGAAGGAAGAATCCCTTAAACAGGGAGAGTTGAGACCCATGGAATGGGTACCATGCAATATGACTTCAAAGGGTCTGCATTTGCTCACCGAACCTCAGCAATCCTATCACTGCTGCGTTTATGCCACTGTACACACACTTGATTCTCTTTCGGAGACATATAAATCCATAGGTTTTAAGATTCTTACTAGTCAGGTAGATTCTTACTAGTCAGGTATACTCTTAGGCGTTTAATATGGGGTGTTGAGTCCACTTCGTTGAGCAAGGAGTAGCTCTTGTCTATTACAGATTTGGCTTATGGAACGGTATCTGTGCTCATTTCAATCTCTGGTTTTATGCAGCACCCCAACTCACCCGTCCCCTTAAGCAAGCATAAGTTGGTTTTCTACATTTGACACCCTGTTCTGTTTTGTAATTCAGTTCTTGTGTAGCCAAGTTTACATTCCGTGTATTAGTGATATCTTATGATGTTTCTTTTTCTGTGTGACTAATTTCACTTAGAATCATCGTACCTGAATCCACTCATTATGCTGCTACGGGCCTGATGACATAGATTTCATTGCTGAGTGATATTGCATTGTACGTAAGTACCACAGTTTCTTTATCCATTTTTCGCTTTCTGTGATATTGAACTTGTACCGTAAACGAGGTTCTTGTAAACAGAGCCGTCCCAAAATTTGGGGTGGCTGTGTCTTTTTGATTTTAATTTCCCTAAGCTATAGGACCATAAGTGGAAGTGCCCTAGGCTCTGTTGCTTTGTTTTTTGGATGTTTCAGGAAACACCATACACTTCTCCAGAGTGGCTGCTGGCAATTTACATCCCGCCCATCAGCATAACTAGGCTCCCAGTTCTCCATGGCCTGTCCTGCCTTTCTGGATTTTACACTTTTTTCAGATGGCCCTTTTGACCGGGGTGCAGTGAGACTTCATTGTAGTGCAGATTTCCTTTGCAAGCTTGCTTGGTTGGCCAAAAAGGGCGTATGCGTTTTTTCCTGAATATATTCAGGAAAAAACGCATACGCCCTTTTTGGCCAAGTGCATCATTGTGGACGTTCTGCCTCTTTTCCTATGCTTTACATGCAATTCCAGTCTACCTCCTGAAATCGGTTTCCTGCAATTCTGCCCTGCTTTCAACTCCTCTTGGCATCCTAATTCAATATATTTTTGGAAGATAGCTGTCATTTATAACTCTGCAGGTTTGTGAATTACAGTGCCCCTGAGCTCCTTTCTTCAACTCGCTTTCTTGTGAGCTGGCCGCAACACCGCAGGATTGCTTCAGGCCCTAGTTTGGTTCTGGCACGGCATGCTGAGCCTTTGGTTAATTCCTCTTCCTGGTGGGAAATGAGAGTTAAATTGGCCCGTCCGGACACCTCCACCTAATCTCTCATTGGTTCTCCCTATTCCTGTTCATCTTCCGCAGAAATTGCTAACTGGGCCAAACAGGAGGTTAAAGGCACTGACTCTCCAAGTGGGGAGAGTGTTAGTAAAGCGTCTGGAATGTTGCACCCGAGTACCAGGGGACAAAAACTGAGACACATTTGAACACGTTTTCCGACCACATGGTGGATCATACTCTGGGTTCCACATGCATGTTTTAGCTGAAGGAAGAATCCCTTAAACATGGAGAGTTGAGACCCATGGAATGGGTACCATGCAATATGACTTCAAAGGGTCTGCATTTGCTCACCGAACCTCAGCAATCCTATCACTGCTGCGTTTATGCTGCTGTACACACGCTTGATTCTCTTTCGGAGACATATAAATCCATAGGTTTTAAGATTCTTACTAGTCAGGTAGATTCTTAGGCGTTTAATATGGAGTGTTGAGTCCACTTCGTTGAGCAAGGAGTAGCTCTTGTCTATTACATATTTGGCTTATGGAACGGTATCTGTGCTCATTTCAATCTCTGGTTTTATGCAGCACCCCAACTCACCCGTCCCCTTAAGCAAGCATAAGTTGGTTTTCTACATTTGACACCCTGTTCTGTTTTGTAATTCAGTTCTTGTGTAGCCAAGTTTACATTCCGTGTATTAGTGATATCTTATGATGTTTCTTTTTCTGTGTGACTAATTTCACTTAGAATCATCGTACCTGAATCCACTCATTATGCTGCTACGGGCCTGATGACATAGATTTCATTGCTGAGTGATATTGCATTGTACGTAAGTACCACAATTTCTTTATCCATTTTTCGCTTTCTGTGATATTCAACTTGTACCGTAAACTAGGTTCTTGTAAACAGAGCCGTCCCAAACTTTGGGGTGGCTGTGTCTTTTTGATTTTAATTTCCCTAAGCTATAGGACCATAAGTGGAAGTGCCCTAGGCTCTGTTGCTTTGTTTTTTGGATGTTTCAGGAAACACCATACACTTCTCCAGAGTGGCTGCTGGCAATTTACATCCCGCCCATCAGCATAACTAGGCTCCCAGTTCTCCATGGCCTGTCCTGCCTTTCTGGATTTTACACTTTTTTCAGATGGCCCTTTTAACCGGGGGGCAGTGAGACTTCATTGTAGTGCAGATTTCCTTTGCAAGCTTGCTTGTTTGGCCAAAAAGAGCGTATGCGTTTTTTCTTGAATATATTCAGGAAAAAACGCATACGCCCTTTTTGGCCAAGTGCATCATTGTGGACGTTCTGCCTCTTTTCCTATGCTTTACATGCAATTCCAGTCTACCTCCTGAAATCGGTTTCCTGCAATTCTGCCCTGCTTTCAACTCCTCTTGGCATCCTAATTCAATATATTTTTGGAAGATAGCTGTCATTTATAACTCTGCAGGTTTGTGAATTACAGTGCCCCTGAGCTCCTTTCTTCAACTCGCTTTCTTGTGAGCTGGCCGCAACACCGCAGGATTGCTTCAGGCCCTAGTTTGGTTCCGGCACGGCATGCTGAGCCTTTGGTTAATTCCTCTTCCTGGTGGGAAATGAGAGTTAAATTGGCCCGTCCGGACACCTCCACCTAATCTCTCATTGGTTCTCCCTATTCCTGTTCATCTTCCGCAGAAATTGCTAACTGGGCCAAACAGGAGGTTAAAGGCACTGACTCTCCAAGTGGGGAGAGTGTTAGTAAAGCGTCTGGAATGTTGCACCCGAGTACCAGGGGACCAAAACTGAGACATATTTGAACACGTTTTCCGACCACATGGTGGATCATACTCTGGGTTCCACATGCATGTTTTAGCTGAAGGAAGAATCCCTTAAACATGGAGAGTTGAGACCCATGGAATGGGTACCATGCAATATGATTTCAAAGGGTCTGCATTTGCTCACCGAACCTCAGCAATCCTATCACTGCTGCGTTTATGCCGCTGTACACACGCTTGATTCTCTTTCGGAGACATATAAATCCATAGGTTTTAAGATTCTTACTAGTCAGGTAGATTCTTACTAGTCAGGTATATTCTTAGGCGTTTAATATGGGGTGTTGAGTCCACTTCGTTGAGCAAGGAGTAGCTCTTGTCTATTACATATTTGGCTTATGGAACGGTATCTGTGCTCATTTCAATCTCTGGTTTTATGCAGCACCCCAACTCACCCGTCCCCTTAAGCAAGCATAAGTTGGTTTTCTACATTTGACACCCTGTTCTGTTTTGTAATTCAGTTCTTGTGTAGCCAAGTTTACATTCCGTGTATTAGTGATATCTTATGATGTTTCTTTTTCTGTGTGACTAATTTCACTTAGAATCATCGTACCTGAATCCACTCATTATGCTGCTACGGGCCTGATGACATAGATTTCATTGCTGAGTGATATTGCATTGTACGTAAGTACCACAATTTCTTTATCCATTTTTCGCTTTCTGTGATATTGAACTTGTACCGTAAACGAGGTTCTTGTAAACAGAGCCGTCCCAAACTTTGGGGTGGCTGTGTCTTTTTGATTTTAATTTCCCTAAGCTATAGGACCATAAGTGGAAGTGCCCTAGGCTCTGTTGCTTTGTTTTTTGGATGTTTCAGGAAACACCATACACTTCTCCAGAGTGGCTGCTGGCAATTTACATCCCGCCCATCAGCATAACAAGGCTCCCAGTTCTCCATGGCCTGTCCTGCCTTTCTGGATTTTACACTTTTTTCAGATGGCCCTTTTGACCGGGGGGCAGTGAGACTTCATTGTAGTGCAGATTTCCTTTGCAAGCTTGCTTGGTTGGCCAAAAAGGGCGTATGCGTTTTTTCCTGAATATATTCAGGAAAAAACGCATACGCCCTTTTTGGCCAAGTGCATCATTGTGGACGTTCTGCCTCTTTTCCTATGCTTTACATGCAATTCCAGTCTACCTCCTGAAATCGGTTTCCTGCAATTCTGCCCCCCTTTCAACTCCTCTTGGCAGCCTTACTTCAATATATTTTTGGAAGATAGCTGTCCTTTATAACTCTGCAGGTTTGTGAATTACAGTGCCCCTGAGCTCCTTTCTTCAACTCGCTTTCTTGTGAGCTGGCCGCAACACCGCAGGATTGCTTCTGGTCCTAGTGTGGTTCCGGCATGGCACGCTGAGCCTTTGGTTAATTCCTCTTCCTGGTGGGAAATGAGAGTTAAATTTGCCCGTCTGGACACCTCCACCTAGTCTCTCATTGGTTCTCCCTATTCCTGTTCATTTTCCACAGAAATTGCAAACTGGGCCAAACAGGAGGTTAAAGGCACTGACTCTCCAAGTGGGGAGAGTGTTAGTAAAGCGTCTGGAATGTTGCACCCGAGTACCAGGAAACGAAAATTGAGACACATTTGAACACGTTTTCCGATCACACGGTGGATCATACTCTGGGTTCCACATGCATGTTTTAGCGGAAGGAAGAATCCCTTAAACAGGGAGAGTTGAGACCCATGGAATGGGTACCATGCAATATGACTTCAAAGGGTCTGCATTTGCTCACCGAACCTCAGCAATCCTATCACTGCTGCGTTTATGCCACTGTACACACACTTGATTCTCTTTCGGAGACATATAAATCCATAGGTTTTAAGATTCTTACTAGTCAGGTAGATTCTTACTAGTCAGGTATACTCTTAGGCGTTTAATATGGGGTGTTGAGTCCACTTCGTTGAGCAAGGAGTAGCTCTTGTCTATTACAGATTTGGCTTATGGAACGGTATCTGTGCTCATTTCAATCTCTGGTTTTATGCAGCACCCCAACTCACCCGTCCCCTTAAGCAAGCATAAGTTGGTTTTCTACATTTGACACCCTGTTCTGTTTTGTAATTCAGTTCTTGTGTAGCCAAGTTTACATTCCGTGTATTAGTGATATCTTATGATGTTTCTTTTTCTGTGTGACTAATTTCACTTAGAATCATCGTACCTGAATCCACTCATTATGCTGCTACGGGCCTGATGACATAGATTTCATTGCTGAGTGATATTGCATTGTACGTAAGTACCACAGTTTCTTTATCCATTTTTCGCTTTCTGTGATATTGAACTTGTACCGTAAACGAGGTTCTTGTAAACAGAGCCGTCCCAAAATTTGGGGTGGCTGTGTCTTTTTGATTTTAATTTCCCTAAGCTATAGGACCATAAGTGGAAGTGCCCTAGGCTCTGTTGCTTTGTTTTTTGGATGTTTCAGGAAACACCATACACTTCTCCAGAGTGGCTGCTGGCAATTTACATCCCGCCCATCAGCATAACTAGGCTCCCAGTTCTCCATGGCCTGTCCTGCCTTTCTGGATTTTACACTTTTTTCAGATGGCCCTTTTGACCGGGGTGCAGTGAGACTTCATTGTAGTGCAGATTTCCTTTGCAAGCTTGCTTGGTTGGCCAAAAAGGGCGTATGCGTTTTTTCCTGAATATATTCAGGAAAAAACGCATACGCCCTTTTTGGCCAAGTGCATCATTGTGGACGTTCTGCCTCTTTTCCTATGCTTTACATGCAATTCCAGTCTACCTCCTGAAATCGGTTTCCTGCAATTCTGCCCTGCTTTCAACTCCTCTTGGCATCCTAATTCAATATATTTTTGGAAGATAGCTGTCATTTATAACTCTGCAGGTTTGTGAATTACAGTGCCCCTGAGCTCCTTTCTTCAACTCGCTTTCTTGTGAGCTGGCCGCAACACCGCAGGATTGCTTCAGGCCCTAGTTTGGTTCTGGCACGGCATGCTGAGCCTTTGGTTAATTCCTCTTCCTGGTGGGAAATGAGAGTTAAATTGGCCCGTCCGGACACCTCCACCTAATCTCTCATTGGTTCTCCCTATTCCTGTTCATCTTCCGCAGAAATTGCTAACTGGGCCAAACAGGAGGTTAAAGGCACTGACTCTCCAAGTGGGGAGAGTGTTAGTAAAGCGTCTGGAATGTTGCACCCGAGTACCAGGGGACAAAAACTGAGACACATTTGAACACGTTTTCCGACCACATGGTGGATCATACTCTGGGTTCCACATGCATGTTTTAGCTGAAGGAAGAATCCCTTAAACATGGAGAGTTGAGACCCATGGAATGGGTACCATGCAATATGACTTCAAAGGGTCTGCATTTGCTCACCGAACCTCACCAATCCTATCACTGCTGCGTTTATGCCGCTGTACACACGCTTGATTCTCTTTCGGAGACATATAAATCCATAGGTTTTAAGATTCTTACTAGTCAGGTAGATTCTTACTAGTCAGGTATATTCTTAGGCGTTTAATATGGGGTGTTGAGTCCACTTCGTTGAGCAAGGAGTAGCTCTTGTCTATTACATATTTGGCTTATGGAACGGTATCTGTGCTCATTTCAATCTCTGGTTTTATGCAGCACCCCAACTCACCCGTCCCCTTAAGCAAGCATAAGTTGGTTTTCTACATTTGACACCCTGTTCTGTTTTGTAATTCAGTTCTTGTGTAGCCAAGTTTACATTCCGTGTATTAGTGATATCTTATGATGTTTCTTTTTCTGTGTGACTAATTTCACTTAGAATCATCGTACCTGAATCCACTCATTATGCTGCTACGGGCCTGTTGACATAGATTTCATTGCTGAGTGATATTGCATTGTACGTAAGTACCACAATTTCTTTATCCATTTTTCGCTTTCTGTGATATTGAACTTGTACCGTAAACGAGGTTCTTGTAAACAGAGCCATCCCAAACTTTGGGGTGGCTGTGTCTTTTTGATTTTAATTTCCCTAAGCTATAGGACCATAAGTGGAAGTGCCCTAGGCTCTGTTGCTTTGTTTTTTGGATGTTTCAGGAAACACCATACACTTCTCCAGAGTGGCTGCTGGCAATTTACATCCCGCCCATCAGCATAACTAGGCTCCCAGTTCTCCATGGCCTGTCCTGCCTTTCTTGATTTTACACTTTTTTCAGATGGCCCTTTTGACCGGGGGGCAGTGAGACTTCATTGTAGTGCAGATTTCCTTTGCAAGCTTGCTTGGTTGGCCAAAAAGGGCGTATGCGTTTTTTCCTGAATATATTCAGGAAAAAACGCATACGCCCTTTTTGGCCAAGTGCATCATTGTGGACGTTCTGCCTCTTTTCCTATGCTTTACATGCAATTCCAGTGTACCTCCAGAAATCGGTTTCCTGCAATTCTGCCCCCCTTTCAACTCCTCTTGGCAGCCTTACTTCAATATATTTTTGGAAGATAGCTGTCATTTATAACTCTGCAGGTTTGTGAATTACAGTGCCCCTGAGCTCCTTTCTTCAACTCGCTTTCTTGTGAGCTGGCCGCAACACCGCAGGATTGCTTCTTGTCCTAGTGTGGTTCCGGCATGGCACACTGAGCCTTTGGTTAATTCCTCTTCCTGGTGGGAAATGAGAGTTAAATTTGCCCGTCTGGACACCTCCACCTAGTCTCTCATTGGTTCTCCCTATTCCTGTTCATTTTCCACAGAAATTGCAAACTGGGCCAAACAGGAGGTTAAAGGCACTGACTCTCCAAGTGGGGAGAGTGTTAGTAAAGCGTCTGGAATGTTGCACCCGAGTACCAGGAAACGAAAATTGAGATACATTTGAACACGTTTTCCGATCACACGGTGGATCATACTCTGGGTTCCACATGCATGTTTTAGCTGAAGGAAGAATCCCTTAAACAGGGAGAGTTGAGACCCTTGGAATGGGTACCATGCAATATGATTTCAAAGGGTCTGCATTTGCTCACCGAACCTCAGCAATCCTATCACTGCTGCGTTTATGCCGCTGTACACACGCTTGATTCTCTTTCGGAGACATATAAATCCATAGGTTTTAAGATTCTTACTAGTCAGGTAGATTCTTACTAGTCAGGTATATTCTTAGGCGTTTAATATGGGGTGTTGAGTCCACTTCGTTGAGCAAGGAATAGCTCTTGTCTATTACATATTTGGCTTATGGAACGGTATCTGTGCTCATTTCAATCTCTGGTTTTATGCAGCACCCCAACTCACCCGTCCCCTTAAGCAAGCATAAGTTGGTTTTCTACATTTGACACCCTGTTCTGTTTTGTAATTCAGTTCTTGTGTAGCCAAGTTTACATTCCGTGTATTAGTGATATCTTATGATGTTTCTTTTTCTGTGTGACTAATTTCACTTAGAATCATCGTACCTGAATCCACTCATTATGCTGCTACGGGCCTGATGACATAGATTTCATTGCTGAGTGATATTGCATTGTACGTAAGTACCACAATTTCTTTATCCATTTTTCGCTTTCTGTGATATTGAACTTGTACCGTAAACGAGGTTCTTGTAAACAGAGCCGTCCCAAACTTTGGGGTGGCTGTGTCTTTTTGATTTTAATTTCCCTAAGCTATAGGACCATAAGTGGAAGTGCCCTAGGCTCTGTTGCTTTGTTTTTTGGATGTTTCAGGAAACACCATACACTTCTCCAGAGTGGCTGCTGGCAATTTACATCCCGCCCATCAGCATAACTAGGCTCCCAGTTCTCCATGGCCTGTCCTGCCTTTCTGGATTTTACACTTTTTTCAGATGGCCCTTTTGACCGGGGGGCAGTGAGACTTCATTGTAGTGCAGATTTCCTTTGCAAGCTTGCTTGGTTGGCCAAAAAGGGCGTATGCGTTTTTTCCTGAATATATTCAGGAAAAAACGCATACGCCCTTTTTGGCCAAGTGCATCATTGTGGACGTTCTGCCTCTTTTCCTATGCTTTACATGCAATTCCAGTCTACCTCCTGAAATCGGTTTCCTGCAATTCTGCCCCCCTTTCAACTCCTCTTGGCAGCCTTACTTCAATATATTTTTGGAAGATAGCTGTCCTTTATAACTCTGCAGGTTTGTGAATTACAGTGCCCCTGAGCTCCTTTCTTCAACTCGCTTTCTTGTGAGCTGGCCGCAACACCGCAGGATTGCTTCTGGTCCTAGTGTGGTTCCGGCATGGCACGCTGAGCCTTTGGTTAATTCCTCTTCCTGGTGGGAAATGAGAGTTAAATTTGCCCGTCTGGACACCTCCACCTAGTCTCTCATTGGTTCTCCCTATTCCTGTTCATTTTCCACAGAAATTGCAAACTGGGCCAAACAGGAGGTTAAAGGCACTGACTCTCCAAGTGGGGAGAGTGTTAGTAAAGCGTCTGGAATGTTGCACCCGAGTACCAGGAAACGAAAATTGAGACACATTTGAACACGTTTTCCGATCACACGGTGGATCATACTCTGGGTTCCACATGCATGTTTTAGCTGAAGGAAGAATCCCTTAAACAGGGAGAGTTGAGACCCATGGAATGGGTACCATGCAATATGACTTCAAAGGGTCTGCATTTGCTCACCGAACCTCAGCAATCCTATCACTGCTGCGTTTATGCCGCTGTACACACACTTGATTCTCTTTCGGAGACATATAAATCCATAGGTTTTAAGATTCTTACTAGTCAGGTAGATTCTTACTAGTCAGGTATATTCTTAGGCGTTTAATATGGGGTGTTGAGTCCACTTCGTTGAGCAAGGAGTAGCTCTTGTCTATTACATATTTGGCTTATGGAACGGTATCTGTGCTCATTTCAATCTCTGGTTTTATGCAGCACCCCAACTCACCCGTCCCCTTAAGCAAGCATAAGTTGGTTTTCTACATTTGACACCCTGTTTTGTTTTGTAATTCAGTTCTTGTGTAGCCAAGTTTACATTCCGTGTATTAGTGATATCTTATGATGTTTCTTTTTCTGTGTGACTAATTTCACTTAGAATCATCGTACCTGAATCCACTCATTATGCTGCTACGGGCCTGTTGACATAGATTTCATTGCTGAGTGATATTGCATTGTACGTAAGTACCACAATTTCTTTATCCATTTTTCGCTTTCTGTGATATTGAACTTGTACCGTAAACGAGGTTCTTGTAAACAGAGCCGTCCCAAACTTTGGGGTGGCTGTGTCTTTTTGATTTTAATTTCCCTAAGCTATAGGACCATAAGTGGAAGTGCCCTAGGCTCTGTTGCTTTGTTTTTTGGATGTTTCAGGAAACACCGTACACTTCTCCAGAGTGGCTGCTGGCAATTTACATCCCGCCCATCAGCATAACTAGGCTCCCAGTTCTCCATGGCCTGTCCTGCCTTTCTGGATTTTACACTTTTTTCAGATGGCCCTTTTGACCGGGGGGCAGTGAGACTTCATTGTAGTGCAGATTTCCTTTGCAAGCTTGCTTGGTTGGCCAAAAAGGGCGTATGCGTTTTTTCCTGAATATATTCAGGAAAAAACGCATACGCCCTTTTTGGCCAAGTGCATCATTGTGGACGTTCTGCCTCTTTTCCTATGCTTTACATGCAATTCCAGTCTACCTCCTGAAATCGGTTTCCTGCAATTCTGCCCTGCTTTCAACTCCTCTTGGCATCCTAATTCAATATATTTTTGGAAGATAGCTGTCATTTATAACTCTGCAGGTTTGTGAATTACAGTGCCCCTGAGCTCCTTTCTTCAACTCGCTTTCTTGTGAGCTGGCCGCAACACCGCAGGATTGCTTCAGGCCCTAGTTTGGTTCCGGCACGGCATGCTGAGCCTTTGGTTAATTCCTCTTCCTGGTGGGAAATGAGAGTTAAATTTGCCCGTCCGGACACCTCCACCTAGTCTCTCATTGGTTCTCCCAATTCCTGTTCATTTTCCACAGTAATTGCAAACTGAGCCAAACAGGAGTTTAAAGGCACTGACTCTCCAAGTGGGGAGAGTGTTAGTAAAGCGTCTGGAATGTTGCACCCGAGTACCAGGGGACGAAAACTGAGACACATTTGAACACGTTTCCCGATCACACGGTGGATCATACTCTGGGTTCCACATGCATGTTTTAGCTGAAGGAAGAATCCCTTAAACCTGGAGAGTTGAGACCCATGGAATGGGTACCATGCAATATGACTTCAAAGGGTCTGCATTTGCTCACCGAACCTCAGCAATCCTATCACTGCTGCGTTTATGCCGCTGTACACACGCTTGATTCTCTTTCGGAGACATATAAATCCATAGGTTTTAAGATTCTTACTAGTCAGGTAGATTCTTACTAGTCAGGTATATTTTTAGGCGTTTAATATGGGGTGTTGAGTCCACTTCGTTGAGCAAGGAGTAGCTCTTGTCTATTACATATTTGGCTTATGGAACGGTATCTGTGCTCATTTCAATCTCTGGTTTTATGCAGCACCCCAACTCACCCGTCCCCTTAAGCAAGCATAAGTTGGTTTTCTACATTTGACACCCTGTTCTGTTTTGTAATTCAGTTCTTGTGTAGCCAAGTTTACATTCCGTGTATTAGTGATATCTTATGATGTTTCTTTTTCTGTGTGACTAATTTCACTTAGAATCATCGTACCTGAATCCACTCATTATGCTGCTACGGGCCTGATGACATAGATTTCATTGCTGAGTGATATTGCATTGTACGTAAGTACCACAATTTCTTTATCCATTTTTCGCTTTCTGTGATATTGAACTTGTACCGTAAACGAGGTTCTTGTAAACAGAGCCGTCCCAAACTTTGGGGTGGCTGTGTCTTTTTGATTTTAATTTCCCTAAGCTATAGGACCATAAGTGGAAGTGCCCTAGGCTCTGTTGCTTTGTTTTTTGGATGTTTCAGGAAACACCATACACTTCTCCAGAGTGGCTGCTGGCAATTTACATCCCGCCCATCAGCATAACTAGGCTCCCAGTTCTCCATGGCCTGTCCTGCCTTTCTGGATTTTACACTTTTTTCAGATGGCCCTTTTGACCGGGGGGCAGTGAGACTTCATTGTAGTGCAGATTTCCTTTGCAAGCTTGCTTGGTTGGCCAAAAAGGGTGTATGCGTTTTTTCTTGAATATATTCAGGAAAAAACGCATACGCCCTTTTTGGCCAAGTGCATCATTGTGGACGTTCTGCCTCTTTTCCTATGCTTTACATGCAATTCCAGTCTACCTCCTGAAATCGGTTTCCTGCAATTCTGCCCCCCTTTCAACTCCTCTTGGCATCCTAATTCAATATATTTTTGGAAGATAGCTGTCATTTATAACTCTGCAGGTTTGTGAATTACAGTGCCCCTGAGCTCCTTTCTTCAACTCGCTTTCTTGTGAGCTGGCCGCAACACCGCAGGATTGCTTCTGGTCCTAGTGTGGTTCCGGCATGGCACGCTGAGCCTTTGGTTAATTCCTCTTCCTGGTGGGAAATGAGAGTTAAATTTGCCCGTCCAGACACCTCCACCTAGTCTCTCATTGGTTCTCCCTATTCCTGTTCATTTTCCACAGAAATTGCAAATTGGGCCATACAGGAGGTTAAAGGCACTGACTCTCCAAGTGGGGAGAGTGTTAGTAAAGCGTCTGGAATGTTGCACCCGAGTACCAGGGGACGAAAACTGAGACACATTTGAACACGTTTCCCGATCACACGGTGGATCATACTCTGGGTTCCACATGCATGTTTTAGCTGAAGGAAGAATCCCTTAAACATGGAGAGTTGAGACCCATGGAATGGGTACCATGCAATATGACTTCAAAGGGTCTGCATTTGCTCACCGAACCTCAGCAATCCTATCACTGCTGCGTTTATGCCGCTGTACACACGCTTGATTCTCTTTCGGAGACATATAAATCCATAGGTTTTAAGATTCTTACTAGTCAGGTAGATTTTTACTAGTCAGGTATATTCTTAGGCGTTTAATATGGGGTGTTGAGTCCACTTCGTTGAGCAAGGAGTAGCTCTTGTCTATTACATATTTGGCTTATGGAACGGTATCTGTGCTCATTTCAATCTCTGGTTTTATGCAGCACCCCAACTCACCCGTCCCCTTAAGCAAGCATAAGTTGGTTTTCTACATTTGACACCCTGTTCTGTTTTGTAATTCAGTTCTTGTGTAGCCAAGTTTACATTCCGTGTATTAGTGATATCTTATGATGTTTCTTTTTCTGTGTGACTAATTTCACTTAGAATCATCGTACCTGAATCCACTCATTATGCTGCTACGGGCCTGATGACATAGATTTCATTGCTGAGTGATATTGCATTGTACGTAAGTACCACAATTTCTTTATCCATTTTTCGCTTTCTGTGATATTGAACTTGTACCGTAAACGAGGTTCTTGTAAACAGAGCCGTCCCAAACTTTGGGGTGGCTGTGTCTTTTTGATTTTAATTTCCCTAAGCTATAGGACCATAAGTGGAAGTGCCCTAGGCTCTGTTGCTTTGTTTTTTGGATGTTTCAGGAAACACCATACACTTCTCCAGAGTGGCTGCTGGCAATTTACATCCCGCCCATCAGCATAACTAGGCTCCCAGTTCTCCATGGCCTGTCCTGCCTTTCTGGATTTTACACTTTTTTCAGATGGCCCTTTTGACCGGGGGGCAGTGAGACTTCATTGTAGTGCAGATTTCCTTTGCAAGCTTGCTTGGTTGGCCAAAAAGGGCGTATGCGTTTTTTCCTGAATATATTCAGGAAAAAACGCATACGCCCTTTTTGGCCAAGTGCATCATTGTGGACGTTCTGCCTCTTTTCCTATGCTTTACATGCAATTCCAGTCTACCTCCTGAAATCGGTTTCCTGCAATTCTGCCCTGCTTTCAACTCCTCTTGGCATCCTAATTCAATATATTTTTGGAAGATAGCTGTCATTTATAACTCTGCAGGTTTGTGAATTACAGTGCCCCTGAGCTCCTTTCTTCAACTCGCTTTCTTGTGAGCTGGCCGCAACACCGCAGGATTGCTTCAGGCCCTAGTTTGGTTCCGGCACGGCATGCTGAGCCTTTGGTTAATTCCTCTTCCTGGTGGGAAATGAGAGTTAAATTTGCCCGTCCGGACACCTCCACCTAGTCTCTCATTGGTTCTCCCAATTCCTGTTCATTTTCCACAGTAATTGCAAACTGAGCCAAACAGGAGGTTAAAGGCACTGACTCTCCAAGTGGGGAGAGTGTTAGTAAAGCGTCTGGAATGTTGCACCCGAGTACCAGGGGACGAAAACTGAGACACATTTGAACACGTTTCCCGATCACACGGTGGATCATACTCTGGGTTCCACATGCATGTTTTAGCTGAAGGAAGAATCCCTTAAACCTGGAGAGTTGAGACCCATGGAATGGGTACCATGCAATATGACTTCAAAGGGTCTGCATTTGCTCACCGAACCTCAGCAATCCTATCACTGCTGCGTTTATGCCGCTGTACACACGCTTGATTCTCTTTCGGAGACATATAAATCCATAGGTTTTAAGATTCTTACTAGTCAGGTAGATTCTTACTAGTCAGGTATATTTTTAGGCGTTTAATATGGGGTGTTGAGTCCACTTCGTTGAGCAAGGAGTAGCTCTTGTCTATTACATATTTGGCTTATGGAACGGTATCTGTGCTCATTTCAATCTCTGGTTTTATGCAGCACCCCAACTCACCCGTCCCCTTAAGCAAGCATAAGTTGGTTTTCTACATTTGACACCCTGTTCTGTTTTGTAATTCAGTTCTTGTGTAGCCAAGTTTACATTCCGTGTATTAGTGATATCTTATGATGTTTCTTTTTCTGTGTGACTAATTTCACTTAGAATCATCGTACCTGAATCCACTCATTATGCTGCTACGGGCCTGATGACATAGATTTCATTGCTGAGTGATATTGCATTGTACGTAAGTACCACAATTTCTTTATCCATTTTTCGCTTTCTGTGATATTGAACTTGTACCGTAAACGAGGTTCTTGTAAACAGAGCCGTCCCAAACTTTGGGGTGGCTGTGTCTTTTTGATTTTAATTTCCCTAAGCTATAGGACCATAAGTGGAAGTGCCCTAGGCTCTGTTGCTTTGTTTTTTGGATGTTTCAGGAAACACCATACACTTCTCCAGAGTGGCTGCTGGCAATTTACATCCCGCCCATCAGCATAACTAGGCTCCCAGTTCTCCATGGCCTGTCCTGCCTTTCTGGATTTTACACTTTTTTCAGATGGCCCTTTTGACCGGGGGGCAGTGAGACTTCATTGTAGTGCAGATTTCCTTTGCAAGCTTGCTTGGTTGGCCAAAAAGGGCGTATGCGTTTTTTCTTGAATATATTCAGGAAAAAACGCATACGCCCTTTTTGGCCAAGTGCATCATTGTGGACGTTCTGCCTCTTTTCCTATGCTTTACATGCAATTCCAGTCTACCTCCTGAAATCGGTTTCCTGCAATTCTGCCCTGCTTTCAACTCCTCTTGGCATCCTAATTCAATATATTTTTGGAAGATAGCTGTCATTTATAACTCTGCAGGTTTGTGAATTACAGTGCCCCTGAGCTCCTTTCTTCAACTCGCTTTCTTGTGAGCTGGCCGCAACACCGCAGGATTGCTTCTGGTCCTAGTGTGGTTCCGGCATGGCACGCTGAGCCTTTGGTTAATTCCTCTTCCTGGTGGGAAATGAGAGTTAAATTTGCCCGTCCAGACACCTCCACCTAGTCTCTCATTGGTTCTCCCTATTCCTGTTCATTTTCCACAGAAATTGCAAATTGGGCCATACAGGAGGTTAAAGGCACTGACTCTCCAAGTGGGGAGAGTGTTAGTAAAGCGTCTGGAATGTTGCACCCGAGTACCAGGGGACGAAAACTGAGACACATTTGAACACGTTTCCCGATCACACGGTGGATCATACTCTGGGTTCCACATGCATGTTTTAGCTGAAGGAAGAATCCCTTAAACATGGAGAGTTGAGACCCATGGAATGGGTACCATGCAATATGACTTCAAAGGGTCTGCATTTGCTCACCGAACCTCAGCAATCCTATCACTGCTGCGTTTATGCCGCTGTACACACGCTTGATTCTCTTTCGGAGACATATAAATCCATAGGTTTTAAGATTCTTACTAGTCAGGTAGATTCTTACTAGTCAGGTATATTCTTAGGCGTTTAATATGGGGTGTTGAGTCCACTTCGTTGAGCAAGGAGTAGCTCTTGTCTATTACATATTTGGCTTATGGAACGGTATCTGTGCTCATTTCAATCTCTGGTTTTATGCAGCACCCCAACTCACCCGTCCCCTTAAGCAAGCATAAGTTGGTTTTCTACATTTGACACCCTGTTCTGTTTTGTAATTCAGTTCTTGTGTAGCCAAGTTTACATTCCGTGTATTAGTGATATCTTATGATGTTTCTTTTTCTGTGTGACTAATTTCACTTAGAATCATCGTACCTGAATCCACTCATTATGCTGCTACGGGCCTGATGACATAGATTTCATTGCTGAGTGATATTGCATTGTACGTAAGTACCACAATTTCTTTATCCATTTTTCGCTTTCTGTGATATTGAACTTGTACCGTAAACGAGGTTCTTGTAAACAGAGCCGTCCCAAACTTTGGGGTGGCTGTGTCTTTTTGATTTTAATTTCCCTAAGCTATAGGACCATAAGTGGAAGTGCCCTAGGCTCTGTTGCTTTGTTTTTTGGATGTTTCAGGAAACACCATACACTTCTCCAGAGTGGCTGCTGGCAATTTACATCCCGCCCATCAGCATAACTAGGCTCCCAGTTCTCCATGGCCTGTCCTGCCTTTCTGGATTTTACACTTTTTTCAGATGGCCCTTTTGACCGGGGGGCAGTGAGACTTCATTGTAGTGCAGATTTCCTTTGCAAGCTTGCTTGGTTGGCCAAAAAGGGCGTATGCGTTTTTTCCTGAATATATTCAGGAAAAAACGCATACGCCCTTTTTGGCCAAGTGCATCATTGTGGACGTTCTGCCTCTTTTCCTATGCTTTACATGCAATTCCAGTCTACCTCCTGAAATCGGTTTCCTGCAATTCTGCCCTGCTTTCAACTCCTCTTGGCATCCTAATTCAATATATTTTTGGAAGATAGCTGTCATTTATAACTCTGCAGGTTTGTGAATTACAGTGCCCCTGAGCTCCTTTCTTCAACTCGCTTTCTTGTGAGCTGGCCGCAACACCGCAGGATTGCTTCAGGCCCTAGTTTGGTTCCGGCACGGCATGCTGAGCCTTTGGTTAATTCCTCTTCCTGGTGGGAAATGAGAGTTAAATTTGCCCGTCCGGACACCTCCACCTAGTCTCTCATTGGTTCTCCCAATTCCTGTTCATTTTCCACAGTAATTGCAAACTGAGCCAAACAGGAGGTTAAAGGCACTGACTCTCCAAGTGGGGAGAGTGTTAGTAAAGCGTCTGGAATGTTGCACCCGAGTACCAGGGGACGAAAACTGAGACACATTTGAACACGTTTCCCGATCACACGGTGGATCATACTCTGGGTTCCACATGCATGTTTTAGCTGAAGGAAGAATCCCTTAAACCTGGAGAGTTGAGACCCATGGAATGGGTACCATGCAATATGACTTCAAAGGGTCTGCATTTGCTCACCGAACCTCAGCAATCCTATCACTGCTGCGTTTATGCCGCTGTACACACGCTTGATTCTCTTTCGGAGACATATAAATCCATAGGTTTTAAGATTCTTACTAGTCAGGTAGATTCTTACTAGTCAGGTATATTTTTAGGCGTTTAATATGGGGTGTTGAGTCCACTTCGTTGAGCAAGGAGTAGCTCTTGTCTATTACATATTTGGCTTATGGAACGGTATCTGTGCTCATTTCAATCTCTGGTTTTATGCAGCACCCCAACTCACCCGTCCCCTTAAGCAAGCATAAGTTGGTTTTCTACATTTGACACCCTGTTCTGTTTTGTAATTCAGTTCTTGTGTAGCCAAGTTTACATTCCGTGTATTAGTGATATCTTATGATGTTTCTTTTTCTGTGTGACTAATTTCACTTAGAATCATCGTACCTGAATCCACTCATTATGCTGCTACGGGCCTGATGACATAGATTTCATTGCTGAGTGATATTGCATTGTACGTAAGTACCACAATTTCTTTATCCATTTTTCGCATTCTGTGATATTGAACTTGTACCGTAAACGAGGTTCTTGTAAACAGAGCCGTCCCAAACTTTGGGGTGGCTGTGTCTTTTTGATTTTAATTTCCCTAAGCTATAGGACCATAAGTGGAAGTGCCCTAGGCTCTGTTGCTTTGTTTTTTGGATGTTTCAGGAAACACCATACACTTCTCCAGAGTGGCTGCTGGCAATTTACATCCCGCCCATCAGCATAACTAGGCTCCCAGTTCTCCATGGCCTGTCCTGCCTTTCTGGATTTTACACTTTTTTCAGATGGCCCTTTTGACCGGGGGGCAGTGAGACTTCATTGTAGTGCAGATTTCCTTTGCAAGCTTGCTTGGTTGGCCAAAAAGGGCGTATGCGTTTTTTCTTGAATATATTCAGGAAAAAACGCATACGCCCTTTTTGGCCAAGTGCATCATTGTGGATGTTCTGCCTCTTTTCCTATGCTTTACATGCAATTCCAGTCTACCTCCTGAAATCGGTTTCCTGCAATTCTGCCCTGCTTTCAACTCCTCTTGGCATCCTAATTCAATATATTTTTGGAAGATAGCTGTCATTTATAACTCTGCAGGTTTGTGAATTACAGTGCCCCTGAGCTCCTTTCTTCAACTCGCTTTCTTGTGAGCTGGCCGCAACACCGCAGGATTGCTTCTGGTCCTAGTGTGGTTCCGGCATGGCACGCTGAGCCTTTGGTTAATTCCTCTTCCTGGTGGGAAATGAGAGTTAAATTTGCCCGTCCAGACACCTCCACCTAGTCTCTCATTGGTTCTCCCTATTCCTGTTCATTTTCCACAGAAATTGCAAATTGGGCCATACAGGAGTTTAAAGGCACTGACTCTCCAAGTGGGGAGAGTGTTAGTAAAGCGTCTGGAATGTTGCACCCGAGTACCAGGGGACGAAAACTGAGACACATTTGAACACGTTTCCCGATCACACGGTGGATCATACTCTGGGTTCCACATGCATGTTTTAGCTGAAGGAAGAATCCCTTAAACATGGAGAGTTGAGACCCATGGAATGGGTACCATGCAATATGACTTCAAAGGGTCTGCATTTGCTCACCGAACCTCAGCAATCCTATCACTGCTGCGTTTATGCCGCTGTACACACGCTTGATTCTCTTTCGGAGACATATAAATCCATAGGTTTTAAGATTCTTACTAGTCAGGTAGATTCTTACTAGTCAGGTATATTTTTAGGCGTTTAATATGGGGTGTTGAGTCCACTTCGTTGAGCAAGGAGTAGCTCTTGTCTATTACATATTTGGCTTATGGAACGGTATCTGTGCTCATTTCAATCTCTGGTTTTATGCAGCACCCCAACTCACCCGTCCCCTTAAGCAAGCATAAGTTGGTTTTCTACATTTGACACCCTGTTCTGTTTTGTAATTCAGTTCTTGTGTAGCCAAGTTTACATTCCGTGTATTAGTGATATCTTATGATGTTTCTTTTTCTGTGTGACTAATTTCACTTAGAATCATCGTACCTGAATCCACTCATTATGCTGCTACGGGCCTGATGACATAGATTTCATTGCTGAGTGATATTGCATTGTACGTAAGTACCACAATTTCTTTATCCATTTTTCGCTTTCTGTGATATTGAACTTGTACCGTAAACGAGGTTCTTGTAAACAGAGCCGTCCCAAACTTTGGGGTGGCTGTGTCTTTTTGATTTTAATTTCCCTAAGCTATAGGACCATAAGTGGAAGTGCCCTAGGCTCTGTTGCTTTGTTTTTTGGATGTTTCAGGAAACACCATACACTTCTCCAGAGTGGCTGCTGGCAATTTACATCCCGCCCATCAGCATAACTAGGCTCCCAGTTCTCCATGGCCTGTCCTGCCTTTCTGGATTTTACACTTTTTTCAGATGGCCCTTTTGACCGGGGGGCAGTGAGACTTCATTGTAGTGCAGATTTCCTTTGCAAGCTTGCTTGGTTGGCCAAAAAGGGCGTATGCGTTTTTTCTTGAATATATTCAGGAAAAAACGCATACGCCCTTTTTGGCCAAGTGCATCATTGTGGACGTTCTGCCTCTTTTCCTATGCTTTACATGCAATTCCAGTCTACCTCCTGAAATCGGTTTCCTGCAATTCTGCCCTGCTTTCAACTCCTCTTGGCATCCTAATTCAATATATTTTTGGAAGATAGCTGTCATTTATAACTCTGCAGGTTTGTGAATTACAGTGCCCCTGAGCTCCTTTCTTCAACTCGCTTTCTTGTGAGCTGGCCGCAACACCGCAGGATTGCTTCTGGTCCTAGTGTGGTTCCGGCATGGCACGCTGAGCCTTTGGTTAATTCCTCTTCCTGGTGGGAAATGAGAGTTAAATTTGCCCGTCCAGACACCTCCACCTAGTCTCTCATTGGTTCTCCCTATTCCTGTTCATTTTCCACAGAAATTGCAAATTGGGCCATACAGGAGGTTAAAGGCACTGACTCTCCAAGTGGGGAGAGTGTTAGTAAAGCGTCTGGAATGTTGCACCCGAGTACCAGGGGACGAAAACTGAGACACATTTGAACACGTTTCCCGATCACACGGTGGATCATACTCTGGGTTCCACATGCATGTTTTAGCTGAAGGAAGAATCCCTTAAACATGGAGAGTTGAGACCCATGGAATGGGTACCATGCAATATGACTTCAAAGGGTCTGCATTTGCTCACCGAACCTCAGCAATCCTATCACTGCTGCGTTTATGCCACTGTACACACGCTTGATTCTCTTTCGGAGACATATAAATCCATAGGTTTTAAGATTCTTACTAGTCAGGTAGATTCTTACTAGTCAGGTATATTTTTAGGCGTTTAATATGGGGTGTTGAGTCCACTTCGTTGAGCAAGGAGTAGCTCTTGTCTATTACATATTTGGCTTATGGAACGGTATCTGTGCTCATTTCAATCTCTGGTTTTATGCAGCACCCCAACTCACCCGTCCCCTTAAGCAAGCATAAGTTGGTTTTCTACATTTGACACCCTGTTCTGTTTTGTAATTCAGTTCTTGTGTAGCCAAGTTTACATTCCGTGTATTAGTGATATCTTATGATGTTTCTTTTTCTGTGTGACTAATTTCACTTAGAATCATCGTACCTGAATCCACTCATTATGCTGCTACGGGCCTGATGACATAGATTTCATTGCTGAGTGATATTGCATTGTACGTAAGTACCACAATTTCTTTATCCATTTTTCGCTTTCTGTGATATTGAACTTGTACCGTAAACGAGGTTCTTGTAAACAGAGCCGTCCCAAACTTTGGGGTGGCTGTGTCTTTTTGATTTTAATTTCCCTAAGCTATAGGACCATAAGTGGAAGTGCCCTAGGCTCTGTTGCTTTGTTTTTTGGATGTTTCAGGAAACACCATACACTTCTCCAGAGTGGCTGCTGGCAATTTACATCCCGCCCATCAGCATAACTAGGCTCCCAGTTCTCCATGGCCTGTCCTGCCTTTCTGGATTTTACACTTTTTTCAGATGGCCCTTTTGACCGGGGGGCAGTGAGACTTCATTGTAGTGCAGATTTCCTTTGCAAGCTTGCTTGTTTGGCCAAAAAGGGCGTATGCGTTTTTTCTTGAATATATTCAGGAAAAAACGCATACGCCCTTTTTGGCCAAGTGCATCATTGTGGACGTTCTGCCTCTTTTCCTATGCTTTACATGCAATTCCAGTCTACCTCCTGAAATCGGTTTCCTGCAATTCTGCCCTGCTTTCAACTCCTCTTGGCATCCTAATTCAATATATTTTTGGAAGATAGCTGTCATTTATAACTCTGCAGGTTTGTGAATTACAGTGCCCCTGAGCTCCTTTCTTCAACTCGCTTTCTTGTGAGCTGGCCGCAACACCGCAGGATTGCTTCTGGTCCTAGTGTGGTTCCGGCATGGCACGCTGAGCCTTTGGTTAATTCCTCTTCCTGGTGGGAAATGAGAGTTAAATTGGCCCGTCCAGACACCTCCACCTAGTCTCTCATTGGTTCTCCCTATTCCTGTTCATTTTCCACAGAAATTGCAAATTGGGCCATACAGGAGGTTAAAGGCACTGACTCTCCAAGTGGGGAGAGTGTTAGTAAAGCGTCTGGAATGTTGCACCCGAGTACCAGGGGATGAAAACTGAGACACATTTGAACACGTTTCCCGATCACACGGTGGATCATACTCTGGGTTCCACATGCATGTTTTAGCTGAAGGAAGAATCCCTTAAACAGGGAGAGTTGAGACCCATGGAATGGGTACCATGCAATATGACTTCAAAGGGTCTGCATTTGCTCACCGAACCTCACCAATCCTATCACTGCTGCGTTTATGCCGCTGTACACACGCTTGATTCTCTTTCGGAGACATATAAATCTATAGGTTTTAAGATTCTTACTAGTCAGGTAGATTCTTACTAGTCAGGTATATTCCTAGGCGTTTAATATAGGGTGTTGAGTCCACTTCGTTGAGCAAGGAGTACCTTTTGTCTATTATATTTTTGGCTTATGGAACGGTATCTGTGCCAATTTTAATCTCTGGTTTCATGCAGCACCCCATATCGGCTTTCCCCTTAAGCAAGCATAAGTTGGTTTTCTACATTTTTGACCCTGTTCTGTTTTGTAATTCAGTTCCTGTGTAGCCAAGTTTACATTCCGTGTAGTAGTGATATCTTATGATGTTTCTTTTTCTGTGTGACTAATTTCACTTAGAATCATCGTACCTGAATCCACTCATTATGCTGCTCTGGGCCTGATGACATAGATTTCATTGCTGAGTGATATTGCATTGTACGTAAGTACCACAACTTCTTTATCCATTTTTCACTTTTTGCGATATTTAACTTGTACCGTAAACGAGGTTCTTGTAAACAGAGCCATCCCAAACTTTGGGGTGGCTGTGTCTTTTTGATTTTAATTTCCCTAAGCTATAGGACCATAAGTGGAAGTGCCCTAGGCTCTGTTGCTTAGTTTTTTGGATGTTTCAGGAAACACCATACACTTCTCCAGAGTGGCTGTTGGCCATTTACATCTCGCCCATCAGCATAACAAGGCTCCCAGTTCTCCATGGCCTGTCCTGCCTTTCTGGATTTTACACTTTTTTCAGAAGGCCCTTTGACCGGGGGGCAGTGAGACTTCATTGTAGTGCAGATTTCCTTTGCGAGCTTGCTTGGTTGGCCAGAAAGGGTGTATGCGTTTCTTCCTGAATATATTCAGGAAAGAACGCATACGCCCTTTTTGGCCAAGTGCATCATTGTCGACGTTCTGAGTCTTTTCATATGTTTTCAGTGCAATTCCAGTCTACCTCCTGAAATTGGTTTCCTGCAGTTCTGCCTTGGTCTCAGTTCCTCTTCATAGCCTTACCTCAATATACGTTTGGAAAATAGTTGGCCTTTATAACTCTGCAGGTTTTTCAATTGCAGTGGCCCTTAGCTCCATTTTTCAGCTCTTATTTTTGTGATCTTGCCTCATATCCACAGGATTTCTTCAGGCCCTATTCTTCTTCTGGGGCGCCTTGCTCTGCCTTTGGTTAATTCTTCTTCCTGATGTGAAATTAGAGTGACATGTGCCCATTGAAACCGCTACAGCTATTTTCTCACTGGTTCCCCCTATTCCCATTCATCCTCCGCACTAACTGCAGACTGTGCGATACCGGAACTTAAAGGCATTGACTCTCCATGTGGAGATGTTGTTAGTAAAGTGGCTGGAATGTTGATCCGGAGCCCCAGGAGAGGAAAATGAGGTGCATTTTAGAAACCTTTCCCGATCATATGGTATACCATCTGCTGGATTTCCCATGCATGGTTTAGCTGTAGGAAGATTCCCTTCAACTTGGAGTGTTGGGACCCTTGGAATAAGTAGCATGAAGTATTGCATTAAACTTTCGGCAGTTGCTCACCAAAGCTCTCCAATCCTTTCAGCCCCAAGTGTCCAGCCTTATGTCTTATCCAGCTGTGGGTTTATATGTGGTCATTCCAGGTTGCATCACAGCCCCTGAGCGAATTTTGTAAGAATTTTTCTCTCTTTCATTGTTTCTGCGTTTTGGTTTTAAAATTTATTTCTATAATGGGGTTTAGCTCATTTTCACTGCTGTGTTTGTGCCGCTCTGCGCACACTTGATTCCCTTATGGAGATATATCAATACATGGGTTTTAAGATTCTTATTACTCAGATATATTTCTCTGTGGTGTATAGGGTGTGTTGAGGCCAGTTCATTGAGCAAGGTGTAGATCTTGTCTGATACCTATTTGGTTTATTGAACGGTATCTGTGCTAATTTCAAACTCTGGTTTTATGCATCACCCCACCTCTCCTTTCCCCTTAAGCTGACATAAGTGTGTTTTCTAAATGTGAGACACTGTTCTGTTTTGTCATTCATTTTTTGTGCAGCCATATTTATCCTCCCTCTATAAGTGATATCTTATGATATGTTTCTTTTTCTGTTTGACTTATTTCAAGTAGTATTATCGGACCTCAATCCACTCTTTATCCTTCTACTAGCCTTATTACATTGATTTCATGGTGAAGAGATATTCCATTGTACATAAGTACCACATTTTCTTTATCCATTGTTCTCTTTCCTGGGATATTTAAGGTGTACTGAAGTTGAGGTTCTTGTAAACAGAGTAGCCCTAAACTGTGGTGTGCTTGTGTCTTGTTGATTTTTAGACTTCCCTAGATATACTCCCGTGATTGGAAGTGCCCTATGCTCTGTCGCTCTGTTTTTTAGATGATTTAGGAACCACCATACACTTCTCCAGAGTGGCTCTCGGCAGTTCACACACTGTCCATCAGCGTATAAAGGCTCCCTGTTCTCCATGGCCTGTCCTGCATTTCTGGTTTTTACAATTTTTTCGGATGGCCCTTTTGACCGGTGGGAAATGAGACTTCTTTGTTGTGCACATTTGCATTGCTTGCTTGCTTGGTTGCCCATAAAGTGCGTATGCGTTTTTTCCTGGATATATTCAGGAAATAACACATACTCCCTTTTGGGCCAACTGCATCATTGTCGAAATTCTGCCGCTTTTCATGTGCTTTAAAGGCGAGTCCAATCTATCTCTTGAAATCTGTTTCTTGCAATTCTGTCTTGCATTCAGATCCTCTTCTTTGCCTTACCTCAACATATTTTTGGACGTTAGTTTTCATTTATAACTCTGCAGGTTTGTGAATTGCAGTGACCCTGAGCTCCATTTTTTAAGTTGCTCTTTTGTGAGCTGGCCTCAAAACTGCAGGATTGCTTCAGGCCCTATTTTGGCTCCGGCGAGGCGGGCTGAGCCTTTTTTTAATTCTTATTCTTAATGGGAAATTAGAGTGACATGTGCCCGTCCAAACCCCTACAACTATTCTCTCATTGTTTCCCCCTGTTCCCGTTCATCCTCCTCACAATTTGCAAAATGTGTGAAACAGAAGTTTAAATGTGCTGATTCTCTAAGTGGGGAGATTCTAAGTAACGTGGCTGGAATGATGAACAGGAGCACCAGGAGAGGATAAATGAGGTGCATTTTAGACACATCTCCCGATCACATGGTGTACAGTCCTCTGGGTTTTCCATGCATGTTTTAGCTGTAGGAAGATTCCTTGAACCTGCAGATTTGGGACCCATTGAATGGGTACCAGGTAGTATTACTTTAAAGGGTGTGCATTTCCTCACCCAACCCCACATTTCTCTTAGTGCGAACAGTTTCCAGCCTTATGTCTATCCTGCTGTGGGTCTAGATGTGTTCAATCCATGTTGCATCACCGTCCCTGAGGAAAAGTTGTAAGAGGTTTTCTCTGTCTCTCTCTCGTTTATTTTTTTCAATTTATTACTATGTTGTTTACAGCTGATTTTCAAAGCTCTGTTTCTTGCTGCTGTACATCTACTTGATTCACGTACAGAGAGACATCAATAATTTCTTTTTCAGATTCTTACCAGTCATAGATATTCTTTTCCGGTGACTTGAGTGTGCTGAGTGCAGTTCTTTTAGTTACCGTGTAGGCCTTGTTGATTATCAGTTTGGTATTTGGAATGGTATCTTTGCTAATTTCAACCTCCTGGATGATGCCTCACCCCTCCCCACCTTTCCCGTTTAGCAGCCTTACACGTGTTTTCTACATATTTATGTCACTTAGAATGATCATACGTAACTCCTCCGGAGTTGTTACAACTGGCCATATTTCATTGATTTCCAGGCTGAGTAATATTCCACTCTACATAAGTACCACATCTCTATCCATTTTTTCCCTCCAGAGACATTTAAGTTATATCCTAGTCGAGGATCTTTTAAACAGAGAGGCAGTAAACATTGGGGTGCCTGTGTCCTCTCGATTTTTGTTTTTCCCAAGATATACGCCCATGAGTGCAAGTGCCCTATGCTCTGTAGCTCATTTTTTAGATGCTTTAGTAAACACAATACACTTCTCCAGAATGGCCGTTGGCAATATACATTTCCACTATAAGCCTCACAGGGCTCCCTCCTCTCCTTGCCCTGTCCTGCATTTCTGGCGTTTACACTTTATGAGGATGGCTCTTCTGACTGATGCGAAGTGATATCTTTTGTAGTATTGATTTCCAGTGCCCACCTGTTTGGTTGGCTAAAAAAGTGTATGCCCTTTTCTTGAATATATACAGAAAAAAACGCATACAGCCTTTTTGGCCAACTGCAATGTCGGCAATGTTCAGCCCCTTTTCTTGTGCTTAATGGCGAGTCCTTTCTACCTCCTCAAATCCCTTTCCTGCCATTCTCCCTTGCTTGCCAATCCTTTTCTCTGACTTTCCTCAAGACATTTTTCAGTGATAGATATTTTCAACTCTGCAGTTTCGTGAATTTTACTGCCCCTGAGTTCCATTGTTCAACTTGTGTTTATGGGAACTGGCCACAAAGCAGTGGGATTTCCTCAAGCCCTATACTGTTTCCATGGGCAACCCTAGCCTTTGGTCATTTCATCTTCCTGATTGGAAATTAGAGTGACATGTGCCTGTCTGAACACCTAGGACTTGTCTCTCATTGTTCCTCATCCTTCCGCTTCATCCTCTGGACAAATTCCAAACTGTACGCAACAGGATGTTGACAGTGTTGACATCTCCAAGTGGGGAGACTGTTAGTAAAGACGCTGGAGGGGTGAACCCGAGCACCAGGAGATGAGGAGATGAGATGCCTTTTCCAAACTCTTCCCGATCAGACGGTATACCATCCTCTGGATGTGACAGACATGTTTTAGCAGTAGGAAGAGTCCCATTCATGTAAGGAGAACACCAGGGCTTTTTCAAAATCAGTGTCTCCCCGAAACCCAAACTGGGGAGTTTTTTAAGCTACGGCTACACATATGTTCATTAAGGGCCTTGGGAAGTAGGCAGAGTCCAAACTTTAGATGACTGAAGTCTTCAGGGTCAGAAGCACTCACCACCGGCTTCCCTTAGGTTACACTTTAACTGTCATTGATAGATGATGTCAATAAAAATATCTATTCTTTTTCCGATTATTTCCCCTTATAGGTTATTGCACAATATTGAGTGTAGTTCCCTGTGCTATACAGTAGTTCCTTGTTGATGATCTATTTTATACATAGCAGTGTGTATGTGTTAATTCCAAACTGTTAATTTATCCCTCCTCCCACCTTTCCCCTTTGGTAATAATAAATTATAAGATTTTATACTTCTCAGAAATGGGGGAGCTGAAAGAGAGGTATCATTTTCAATGGAAAAGCATTTAAAACAAGATTGAAGCTTTAACCAAGATTATTAGATGTACATCCTTGGAAAGAAATCACTTCATTTCTCTAATATTGACCTGACAAATAGGACAAACCTTCTCACTGAACTTGCTTATAATAAAGTGATGGAAATATCAAATGGAAGTGTTAGAAACATCTTATTTTACCCGAGCCTTATAAACTGTTCTATGTTAACTACAGTTTGGCTCACACATCTGTTCATTGAAGTTACAATAGTCTCAATTTCTGTTACTGATCCTCCAGAGTGGACCCCAACAAGGGTCCCCCTGCCCAGTGTCATTGGGGCCAACAGATCGAGACTGAGTTTGGTTCCCAAGCAAAGGAAACTTTATATTTTCATCAGAGAATGGAGAGGTGAGAGCATGCACTACCCCGTGGGCTGTGGGCTGGGCTGCTGTGTAGAGATCCTGTCAGAGTCAGTGGGAGGGAGGGGGCGGAGCTCTCAAGGGCCGGGTTGGCTGCAGCTCAGGCTCTATATCTCGGAGTCTGCACTGGGCCCCAGGAGCTGAGGTGTCGACCCAGCCATTCTGCACCAGGAAATCTGGTCTGAAGTGCCGGGTGTGGAACCTCTGCATGCGGGACCCTAGGAGCACGTGAAATTAGACAAAGCACAAAGGATAAAAAAGGTCAGACTTGACTTTATTGCCCAGATTCTATTTTTATCTCCCAGGGATTTTTAATGGGCTTTGCTGGGGACAAACCCCTCCTCTGCCTTTTGTCCCGTTCCTCATTCTTGGAGTGCTGAGGGTGCAGACCCTTCTTCTGTAACTGCTGAGTGCTGAGTTGGGAGCCCTCATACCAGGGGACGAGGGTCAGAACTTCTCCCCAGCAGCCTCCAGGTGACGTTGATTGGCCCCAGGACCCCTGCCTCCCTGCTCGTCCGCCTGAGCACCAGCATTGGAAGTGTTATAGATTCTAATGACCTTTAAGGGTCCAGGAAAGAGATGTGCAGAGACGCTGTGGGGGCCGGTTTCACCCCGCCCCACATTTGTTCGGCCACCTTAGGCTGACCGTTTCTGCCAGCCTAGATGCTCTGACCAGTAGTCTGCTCTTTCTTCAATTAGGCCCCTGAATTAACATAAAAACAGCACCAGGTGTCAGAGCCCTGCCCGCTCAACTCCCAGACAGTCCAGGGTCAGTGGTGATCAAGGACCATGATGGCCACTGAGTCAACAGCCTTTTGAAGTAAACAGGAGTCCAGCCGGTCTTATTGGCCACCATCATCACGGTGTCTGTAGGCTTTTCTATGGTGACAGTGTGATATACGGTTCCCCCGCCAAGATTATTAGCTCCCCTCCGGGTGCAGGAAGTCCTGCAAGCAGTAGTCTACTCCTTCGGGACACACTATTGTTGTTTTATGAGAGAAACTCCAGATCAAGTGATGTTCACATGAGTCGTCATGGTGCCCTGTTGCCTCCGGTTATCTCTCTGGATGTTGGAGTTGGAGGGCCTCCTCACTCGAGGTCGGTGTGCCCACGGAGCGAACCCTGCAACTTCAGGGCATGGTTGGTGATTAGGATCACCACGTGGGGTCCTTTTCCCTTAGGAGGGAGGTGGCCTTTTGGGCTGCTGATTTCCAGGTTTTTAGATACCGCCAGTATCTTGGCCAGATGTGGCAGTGGGCCAAGCCCCTTGGTGACTGTAGTTTATCCTACCTGGATGGCATTCTTGCGTTGTTCCATTTCAAGTGGTCCCAGTTTTTGCACTAATTCTCCAATGGCGATTCACCTTTCACCGGGAATGGAAAGGTCAAAGGGTTTAGCTCAATTAGGGAGTTCCAGGGCAAGGGTCTGAATTGACTGCTCTTTCCATTCTTGAAAGGCCACTTCTGGATTCTGTTCAAAAGGATCATCATCTTTTCCTTTCAGTGTTTCATATAGAGGCCCAGCTAGTAGACTGTAGTTAGGGATCCAGAAGCAGCAAACCCTGGCCTCCCCAGGAACCCCTAAGCTGTCTTCTAGTTTTAGAAAGGGGTAAGGCTGCAAATGGTTTCTTCCCTTTCCTGGGATGGGCTTCTCTGACCTTGTGTGAGAATGAAGCCCAGGCAGGTCACCGCAGTCTGTGATATTTGAGCTTTTTCTTGGACAACTTCTATCCTTTATTGGCTTGGTAGTTCAGAGGCCTCCTTAGTAGGGCTGGCGATCAGAATGTCGTCTGCATATTGAAGGAGGGTTTCCTTTTCCAGAGGTAGAACTTTTCGGTCGTTAGCTAAGCTTTCCCCAAAGATGGTGTGGGAATTTTTGAACCCTTGGGGCAAGACGGCCCGGAAGTATTGTTTTAGTTGTATGTTGAGTCCTGCCACTCACAAGCCAAAATTTCTTGTGACTCTGGGACTAATGGAATACAAAAGAAGGCATCATTGAAGACTAATACAGAATACCATGTCCTGGTGGTTGGTAGAATGACCAGCAGGGTGTAGGAATCAGGAGCAACTGGAGGTATATCCTCGGTGGCTTCACTGACTGTCCTGACATCCTTTACCAGGTCCCCAGCAGCCCATGGGGCTCTCGTGGTCAGGCCAATCCCAGGATATGGAGCTCTCCTGGGCAGGTACCCCACCCCCAACCCAGCCCACGGGGCTCTCATGGTCAGGCCCCTCCCAGGATACAGAGCTACCCTTGCAGGTACCGTGGCAGGGCTGGGCACACAGGAACCGTGCACATAGCCCTCATTGAAGAGCACCCCCAGCTCACCTGTCGCTCAGAGCTGACACAGAGCACCTCAGAGCAGGACTTGAACTAACAAACAGCAGCTGCGACAGGTCTGTGACCCTGGGCATCACTCTGTGTGGCCTCCCTCCACCTGGTCTTCCAGAGACTTCCACTGCACCCAGGGCACCAGGCCTCTGTCTCCAACCACCACCCACCCCTCCTCTCCCTGACTCCTGGGTTCCTCTCATTAGGAGAGGGTTTTCTTGAAGTTGTCTCCCACTCATGGGCCAGATAAAATGATTAGAAAACAAGCCAAAGCTGCAGCCCCTTGTCTATCCTGACTCTCAGGAGCCCACACCTGTTCCTTGGACCTGGCCGGTTCAGCAAGTTCCATTTTCTGCAACTGTGAGCCCCTGAGGGGTGATGATTGGCTACCTGGGCAGCCTTACCATGCTGGCCAGCCCTCCCCAGGTGTGCCTGGGTTGAGATCAATATAAATACCACTCCAGGCAGCAAAAGCCCCTGCAGCTGTGCCTGACGCCATTTTCTCTGCCCTGTCAGCAGTCTCGGGGCTGGGCTGGTGGGAGGGAGTGAGAGGCCACGGCTTTGTGGGTGGCCCAGTGTGAGTGGGGCTCTGCTGGACTTTCTGCAGCAGATGCCAGGCTGCCACCTGCTAAAGAAGAGGATGTGTCACCCATACCTGCTGCTGGAATTTCTCCCTGGGCAGAGGTGAGGAAGGAAAAAAGCAGTGGGGGCAGGGACAGGACGGGTATCTCAGGCAGGGAAATGGAAATCTTCCAGAAGAGCACCCAGGGCCAGGACCATCCTGGCTGGCCTGCAGGCACCAAGTCAGCTGGCATGCTGTCACTCGTGTGGCTCCATGGCCCTTCCTCTAGGCTTTCAAGTCCTTGTATATATTCAGGTGTTTTACCTGGGAAGGGTGGGAACAGTTCAGCAGCAAGTGGCCTGGGGCTCAGCTCACGTTTACTCACAGATGCCTCGGCACGGTGCCCCAGCTTTGCAATGAGGACGCTTGTTGTGTGGGGGCTGCTGGCTGAATGGGAGACGATTCCCCACCACTGACCAACTTCAGAATTGTTTACAACTGGAGCAAGTGCCCTGATACGGTTTTCCTCTGAGTAACTGGTGGGTTCTGTTTTTTTTTTTTCTCTTTTTCGTTTTTGGTTCAAGGTAGATTTTATTCCTCTTTTTTGTATTTACAGATATAAGCATGGAAATAATTTATTCATATAAATACATGTATGTGAAGGGAATAATTGTTTTTTCTGTTTTATTTTTTAAATTTTATTTCTTTTTAATTTTGAATTTTATTTTATATTTTTATACAGCAGGTTCTCATTGGTTATCTATTTTATACATATAAATGTTTACATGCCAATCCCAATCTCTCAACTCCTCCCACCACCACCCCTCCAAGAGCTTTCCCCCCTTGTTGTCCATACGATTGTTGTCTACATCTGTTGCTCTATTTATGCCTTGCAAAACGGTTAATCTGTACAGTTTTTCTAGGTTCCACATATATGCATGAATATACAAGATTTGTTTTTCTCTTTCTGACTTACTTCACTCTGTAGGACAGTCTCTAGATCCATCGACGTCTCTACAAATGACCCAATTTCATTCCTTTCATGGCTTAGTAATATTCCATTTTATATATGTACCACAGCTTTATGCATTCGTCTGTCTGTGGGCATTTAGGTTGCTTCCATTACCTCGATATTGTAAATAGTGATGCAATGAACATTGCGGTGAATGTCTCTTTTTGATTTATGGTTTTGTCTGAGTATATGTCCAGTCCTGGGATTGCTGTATCATATGGTAATTCTATTATTAGTTTCTTAAGAAACTCCATATTGTTCTCCATAGTGACTGTATCAATTTATATTCCCAACAATAGTGGAAGAGTGTTCCTTTTCTCCACACCCTTTCCAGCATTTGTTGTTTGTAGATTTTCAGATGATGCCCATTCTAACAGGTGTGAGGTGATACCTCATTGTTGAGTCCATTTCGTTGAGCAACGGGTAGGTCTTGTCTATTACATATTTGGCTTATGGAACGGTATCTGTGCTAATTTCAAACTCTGGTTTTATGCAGCACCCCAACTCACCTTTCCCCTTAAGCAAGCATAAGTTGGTTTTCTAAACTTGAGACCCTGTTCTGTTTTGTAATTCAGTTCATGTGTAGCCAAGTTTACATTCCGTGCATTAGTGATACCTTATGATGTTTCTTTTTCTGTGTGACTTATTTCACTTAGAATCATCATGCCTCAATCCACTCATTATGCTGGTACAGGCCTGGTGACACAGATTTCATTGCTGAGTGGTATTCTGTTGTACATAAGTACCGCAACTTCTTTATCAATTATTTGTTCTCTGGGATATTTAACTTGTACTGTAGAAGAGGCTCCTGTAAACAGAGCCGTTGTAAATTTTGGGGTGGCTGTGTCTTTTTGATTTTAATTTCCCTAAGCTATAGGACCATAAGTGGAAATGCCCTAGATTCTGTTGCTTTCTTTTTCAGATGTATCAGGAAACACCATACACTTCTCCAGAGTGGCTGTTGGCAATGTACATCCCGCCCATAAGCATAACAAGGCTCCTTTTTCCCCATGGCCTGTCTTGCCTTTCTGGATTTTACACTTTTCTCAGTGGCCCTTTAGACCGGGGGGAAGTGACACTTCATAGTAGTTCGGATTTCCATTGCAAGCTTGCTTGGTTTGCCAAAAAGGGCGTATGTGTTTTTTCCTGAATATATTCAGGAACAAACTCATATGCCCTTTGTTGCCAAGTGCATCATTGTCGATGTTCTGCCTCTTTTCCTATGCTTTAAATGCAAATCCAGTCTACCTCCTGAAATCGGTTTCCTGCAATTCTGCCCCGCTTTCAAGTCCTCTTCGCAGCCTTACTTCAATATATTTTTGGACGTTATCTGTCATTTATAACTCTGCAGGTTTGTGAATTACAGGGCCCCTGAGCTCCTTTCTTCAACTCGCTTTCTTGTGAGCTGGCCGCAAACCCGCAAGACTGCTTCAGGCCCTAATCTGCTTCTGGCAGGGCACGCTGAGCCTTTGGTTAATTCCTCTTCCTGGTGGGAAATGAGTGTTAAATATGCCCGTCCAGACACCTACCTCACTCTCAACCCCTTGGTGATGTGGGTCCTCTGGTTTGTGGCCACTTTTGCTGGGTTCCTCACCTTTCAATGATGTGGCCCCACTAGTGTGAGGACACTCCTGCTTGGTTCTCATCCACGTGGTTATGTGGACCCCCTGGTGAGAGTCTGTTCCTGGCTTTGTTCCTCACCCACCTGTGAGGGAGACCCTCTGCTGATAGGTCACTCCTGCATGGCTGGCACACATTGCCTTGGTGAAGTCAGCCGTGTGGTGGCAGTTGGAGCGTGCTGGGAATCTCTTCCCCCGGTGATGAGGGTCCTCTTGCGTCAGGCCCTAACTGCTGGGCTCACCAACTTTTCTTAGGGAGCCCAGTGATGCTTTGACACTCCTCTTAGGATCCCATCTCCATGGGGATGTGGGCCTTCTGCTCTGAGGTCCCAACGGCTGGGTTGTTCACATTTTCATGATGTGGGCTCTCTGGTGTTAGTTCACAGAAGCCTGGATCCCATAGCCTCTGTGCTCTTGGTTGCCTGCTGGGAGGTTCCAACTGCTGGATTCCTCACTTTTTTAATTTTTTGGGCCCTCTGTTGTGAGGATCCTCCTGCCTGCCTCACTCCCAGCCCCTTCGTGATGTGTGTCGTCTGGTTTGAGGCCACACGTGCTGGGTTCCTCACCTTTCGATGATGTGGGACCAATGGTCTTAGGAGACTCCTGCCTGGTTCACATCCCCTTGGTGATGTGGGCCCTCTGTTGAGAGTCTGATCCCGGCTGGGTTCCTCACCCATCTGTGAGGTAGGCCGTCTGATGTGAGGTCACTCTTGCCTGGCTTGCTCACCTCGCCTTGTGGACATGAGCCCTCTGGTGGCACTTGGAGCCTGCTGGGAGCCTCCTCTCCTCGGTGATGAGGGCCCTCTGGCATCAGGCCCTAACTGCTGGGCTCCCTACATTTTGTGGTGTGCGCCCAGTGGTGCGAGGACACTCCAGCCAGGTTCACATCCCCATTGGGGTGTGGGCCTTCTGCTCTGAGGTCCCAAAGCCTGGGTTGCTCACAGTTTCATGATGTGGGCTCTCTGCTGTTAGTTCACTCCTGCCTGCATCCCATAGCTTCTGTGCTCTGGGCCGCCTGCTGGGAGGTTCCAACTGCTGGATTCCTCACCTTTCTTATTCTTTGGGCCCTCTGTTTTTAGGCTACTCCTGCCTGCCTCACTCCCATTCCCTTTGTGATATGTGTCCTCTGATTTGAGGCCACATGTGCTGGGTTCCGCACCTTTCGATGATGTGACCCCACTGGAGGGAAGACAGTCCTGACTGGTTCCCATCCCCTTGCTGATGTGGGCCCTCAGGTGAGAGTCTGATCCTGGCTGGGTTCCTCACCCTTCTGTGAGGTGGGCCCTCTGCTGTGAGGTCAATCATGCCTGTCTGGCACACGTCACCTTGGCGACGTGGGCCCTCTGGTGGCAGTTGGAGTGTGCTGGGATCCTCCTCCCCTCGGTGATGAGGGCCCTCTTGCCTTAGGCCATAACTGCTGGGCTCCCCACATTTTCTGATGTGCGCCAAGTGAGTGAGGAGACTCTTGCCAGGTTCCCATCCCCATGGCGATATGGGCCTTCTGCTCTGAGGTCAAAACGGCTGGCTTGCTCACAGTACCAAGATGTGGGCCCTCTGCTGTGAGTTCACTCCGGCAAGGATCCCTTATCATCGGTGCTCTGAGCCGCCTGCTGGGAGGTTCCAACTGCTGGATTCCTCAACTTTTTTATTCTATGTGCCCTCTGTTGTGAGGCTCCTCCTGCCTGCCTCACTGCCAGCCCCTTGGTGATGACTGTCCTATGGCTTGAGGCCACATGTGCTGCGTTCCTCACCTTTCGATGATGTGACCCCACTCGTGTGAGGACACTCCTGCCTGGTTCCCATCCCCTTGGTGAGGTGGGCCCTCTGGCGAGAGTCTAATCCTGGCTGGGTTCCTCAACGTTCTGTGAGGTAGGCCCTCTGCTGTGAGGTCACTCCTGCCTGGCTGGCACACGTCACCTTGGAGACGTGAGCCCTCTGGTGGCAGTTGGAGCGTGCAGGGCGCCTCCTCCTCTCGGTGATGACGGCCCTCTGGCGTCAGGCCCTAAATGGTGGGCTCCCCACATTTTCTGATGTGCGCCCAGTGGTGCGAGGACACTCCAGCCAGGTTCCCATTCCCATGGGGATGTGGTCCTTCTGCGCTGAGGTCTCAACTCCTGGGTTGCTCACAGTTTTGTGATGTGGGCCCTCTGCTGTGAGTTCACTGTGGCCTGGATCCCATAGCCTCGGTGTTCTGGGCCGCCTGCTGGAAGGTCTAAATGCTGGAATCCTCACGTTTTTTATATTATGTGCCCTGTGTTGTGAGGCTACTCCTGCCTGCCTCACTCCAAGGCCCTTGGTGATGTGGGTCCTCTGGTTTGAGGACACATGTGCTGGGTTCCTCACCTTAAGATGATGAGGCCCCACTGGTGTGAGGATAATCCTGACTGGGTCCCATCCCCTTTGTGATGTGGGCCCTCTGGTGAGAGTCTGATCCTGGCTGGGTTCCTCACCCATCTGTGAGGTGGGCCCTCTACTATCAGGTAACTCTTGCCTGGGTTGCTCACCTCGCCTTGTTGACATGAGCCCTCTGGTGGCAATTGGACCCTGCTGGGAGCCTCCTCAGCTCTGTGATGAGGGCCCTCTGACGTCAGGCCCTAACTGCTGGGCTCCCCAACTTTTCTTAGTGAGCCCAGTGTTGCTCAAGCACTCCTCTTAGGTTCCCATCCCCATGGGGATGTGGGCCTTCTGCTCTGAGGTTCCAACGGCTGGGTTGATCACAATTTCATGATGTGGGCTCTCTGGTGTTAGTTCACTGTGGCCTGGATCCCATAGCCTCTGTGGTCTTGGCTGCCTGCTGGGAGGTTCCAACTGCTCGATTCCTCAACTTTTGTATTCTATGGGTCCTGTGTTGTGATGCTCCTCCTGCCTGCCTCACTCGCAACCCCTTCGTGATGTGGGTCTTCTGGTTTGAGGCCACATGTGCTGGGTTAGGCAACTTTCAATGATGTGGCCCCACTGGTGTGAGGACACTCCTGCCTGGTTCCCATCCCCTTGGTGATGTGGGCCTTCTGGTGACAGTCTTATCCTGGCTGAGTTCCTCACTCTTCTGTGAGGTAGGCCCTCTGCTGTGAGGTCAATCCTGCCTGACTTGCACACATCACCTTGGCGACGTGGGCCCTCTGTTGGCACATGGAACCTGCTGGGAGCCTCCTGCCCTCGGTGATGATGGCCCTCTAGCATCAGGCTCTAACTGCTGGGCTCCCCACGTTTTCTGATGTGAGCCCAGTGATGCCAGGACACTCCTGTCAGGTTCCCATCCCCATGGGGATGTGGGCTTTCTGCTCTGAGGTCCCAATGCCTGGGTTGCTCACAGTTTCATGATGTGGGCTCTCTGGTGTTAGTTAACTCCTGCCTGCATCCCATAGCTTCTGTGCTCTCGGCCGCCTGCTGGGAGGTTCCAAATGCTGGATTCCTCACTTTTTTTATTCTTTGGGCCCTCTGTTTTTAGGCTACTCCTACCTGCCTCACTCCCATCCCCTTTGTGATGTATGTCCTCTGATATGAGGCCACATGTGCTGGGTTCCTCACCTTTCGATGATGTGGTCCCACTGGTGGGAGGACAGTCCTGACTGGTTCCCATCCCCTTGGTGTTGTGGGCCCTCTGGTGAGAGTCTCATCCTGCCTCGGTTCCTCACCCTTCTGTGAGATAGGCCCTCTGCTGTGAGGTCACTACTGCCTGGCTGGTGCATGCCACCTTGTAGACGTGGGCCCTCTGTTGGCAGTTGGAACCTGCTGGGAGTCTCCTCCCCTCAGTTATGAGGGCCCCCTGGCATCAGGCCCTAACTGCTGGGCTCCTAACATTTTCTGATATGTGCTAAGTGGTGCAAAGCCACTCCTGCCAGGTTCCCATCCCAATGGGGATGTGGGCCTTCTGTTCTGAGGTCCCAACAGCTGGGCTGCTCACAGGTTCATGATGTGGGCCCTCTGCTGTGAGTTCACTGCGGCCTGGATCCCATAGCCTCGGTGCTCTGGGCCACTTGCTGGGAGGTTCCAACTGCTGGATTCCTCAACTTTTATATTCTATGGACCCTGTGTTGTGAGGCCAGTCCTGCCAGCCTCATTCCGAACCCCTTGGTGATGTGGTTCCTCTGGTTTGAGGACACATGTGCTGGGATCCTCACCTTTCGATGATGTTGTCCCACTGGTGTGGGGACACTCCTGCCTGGTTCCCATCCCCTTGGTGATGTGGGCCCTCTGGTGAGAGTCTGATCCTGGCTGTGTTCCTCACCCTTCTGTGAGGTGGGCCCTCTGCTGTGAGGTCACTCCTGCCAGGCTGGCACACATCGCCTTGGCGACGTTGGCCCTCTGGTGGCAGCTGGAGCCTGCTGGGAGCCTCCTCCTCTCGGTGATGAGTGCCCTCTAGCGTCAGGCCCTAACTTCTGAGCACCCCACGTTTTCTGATGTGAGCCCAGTGATGCCAGGACACTCCTGTCATGTTCCCATCACCATGGGGATGTGGGCCTTCTGCTCTGAGGTCCCAATGTCTGGGTTGCTCACAGTTTCATGATGTGGGCTGTCTGGTGTTAGTTCACTCTGGCCTGGTTCCTCTAGCCTCTGTGCTCTGGGCCGCCTGCTGGGAGGTTCCAACTGCTGGATTCCTCACCTTTCTTATTTTTGGGCCCTCTGTTATGAGGCTCCTCCTGCCTGCCTCACTCCCAGCCCCTTGGTGATGGGTGTCCTATGGTTTGAAGCCACATGTTCTGGGTTCCTCACCTTTAGATGATGTGGCCCTACTCATGTGAGGACACTCCTGCCTGGTTCCAATCCATTTGGTGATGTGGGCCCTCTGGTGCGAGTCTGATCCTGACTGGGTTCGTCACACTTCTCTGAGGTGGACCCTCTGCTGTGAGGTCATTCGTGCCTGGTTGGCACACATCGCCTTGGCGACGTCAGCCCTCTGGTGGCAGTTGGAGCCTGCTGGGAGCCTCCTTCCCTTGGTGATGAGGGTCCTCTGGCGCCAGGCCCTAACTGCTGGTCGCCCAAAATTTTCTGATACGTTCTCAGTGGTGCGAGGACACTCCTACCAGAATTCCATCCCCATGGGGATGTGGGCCTCCTGCTCTGAGGTCCCAATGGCTGGGTTGCTCAGTTTCATGACATGGGCCCTCTTCTGTGAGTTCACTGTGGCCTGGATCCCATAGCCTCGGTGCTCTGGGCCGCCTGCTGGGAGGTTCCAACTGCTGGATTCCTCACTTTTTTATTCTATGTGCCCAGTGTTGTGAGGCTACTCCTGCCTGCCTCACTCCGAGGTCCTTGGTGATGTGGGTCCTCTGGTTTGAGGACACATGTGCTGAGTACCTCAGCTTTGGATGATGTGGCCCCACTGATGTGAAGACACTCCTGCCTGGTTCCCATCCCCTTGGTGATGTGGGCCCTCTGGTGAGAGTCTGATGTTGGCTGGGTTTCTCACCCTTCTGTGAGGTGGGACCTCTGCTGTGAGGTAACTCCTGCCTGGCATGCTAACGTTGCCTTGGCAATGTGAGCCCTCAGGTGGCAGTTGGAGCCTGCTGGGAATCTCCTCCCCTCAGTTATGAGAGCTCTGGATAAAACACATATGCCCTTTTTTGCCAAGTGCATTATTTTCCAAGTTCTGTCTCTTTTCCTATGCTTTAAGAGCTACTCCCGTGTACGTTTTGAAATCAATTTCCAGCAATTCTGCCCTGCATTCAAGTCCTCTTCGCAGCCTTACTTCAGCATAATTTTGGATGATAGCTGTCATTTATAACTCCGAAGGTTTCTGAATTACAGTGCCCCTGAGCTCCTTTCTTCAACTCGCTTTCTTGTGAGCTGGCCGCAACACCGCAGGATCTCCTCAGGCCCTAATTTAGTTCCAGCATGGCACGCGGAGCCTTTGGTTAATTCCTCTTCCTGGTGGGAAATGAGAGTTAAATTTGCCCGTCCGGACACCTCCACCTAGTCTCTCATTGGTTCTCCCTATTCCTGTTCATTTTCCACAGAAATTGCAAACTGGGCCAAACAGGAGGTTAAAGGCACTGACTCTCCAAGTGGGGAGAGTGTTAGTAAAGCGTC